>NC_052357.1:53488439-53553046 GCF_009727055.1 Benincasa hispida
CAATCAATCAAGGTGCCCTCTCACAAGGATCAGCGCATCCCACTGTGCCAGCTCAAGTGGCCGAAATCAGTTGCGTTAATTATGGAGTGGCCCATGTGGCGGAAATGTGCCCATCGAACGTACAACAAATATGCGCTATCCAGAACAACCCCTACAGCAAGACATATAATCCTGGTTAGAGGAACCATCCTAACTTCGGTTGGGGAGGGAATCAGAACCAAAGTAGGCCAGGAAACCATCAAAACGACAATTCAAAGAATCGAGGAAACCCTCCACCCTTTCACCACAATCAGAACCAAGGTCAACAAAGACAATCGCACAACCAACAATCCTCATCATCTAACACCTTTAGTAATTCACTGGAGACCTTACTCAAGCAATACATGGATAAAAATGATGTGGTGATTGTTGATTAATGAAGAATACATGTGATGCTTAGATGATGTGATACTGCTTCTAGATATGCGTTAATTATGAATGTTCTTGTAGTATGTTTTACGTTGTCACAAGTTTTCTTGCGTTGGAACCAAGTATAATTCCACCACAAGTTTCTCGGTGTGATCCGAGATCGAACACAGAGATTGTTTGAGGTTATTGCGTTACGTTTGTGATACATGCGACCAGGTTTTTCAATTTTTAAAAGTGTTGTGTACAAGTATATAAAATTTCAATAAAGTAAAGTAAAGCAGTAAAAATGCGATAATAAAATAAAGTGCAATAAACCTAAGCTAAGATGATACAAGATACAAGTTTCATGATACGAGATGCTGAGATCAGGCTGGCTGTAAAGATTATGCACAGAATGTGTAATGCGGCAACAAGTCTTATGTACGAAGCAGAAAAAGAAAGATAACTAATACAAACAACGCAAGTTCCTTAATTGCATTAAAGTTATAAGTACGGTTCCGTTTTCCTTTGGCGTACACCTTTTAGTGATCGGCCGCGTTCCCACATGTCTGTGGTGAAACAGAGACGAACGTAATGGCAAGGTTGCTTCCATCTCTGGAAGTACTACTCGCAAGTTAACGCATTCTTCTAACCTTCTCTCGATAGATCAAAATGGCATCTTCACTTCTGCTCTCACAGGTGAAGATGCCATCTAGCATGCCTTAGCTAAATGCATTTATCTCTTTAACACAGCTTAAGTTACTCGTTTAATCCATATCAACTACCAGAGGATTAAAAAGACGTCATGAAGAAAATGATTAAGGGGGGAACGAAAATAGACAGAGAAGAGGAGATAACAATGATCGAGAGATTCAATATTTCTATTCAGCGTCTGATACATGGTTTTGTGAATGAAGAGACAAATAAGGTGAATACAATGATGAAAAGAGTTAGAAACAAATACAAATAAGCGTCAACGTCTTAGCGTCAATCTGGGTGGAGATCTGCTTGCCGGAATGGATGGATCGACTGAAGGATGAGCTTCCCTCTCAGGCTTGCTCAACCGGTAGCAGGGATCTGAGCACAGAGCTTCATGACGGGGATCTGGCAAAACAGCACTGAGACTCACCTCTCAGCCTTGTCTCTTCTTCTTCCCAGATTTCTTTAGTTTAACACTCAGCTCAGCTTTTCTCAACAATCTAGCATCAATTAGCCCCGTATCAAGTAGCATATCTTTCTCTAGATTCTATGGGGGTATTTATAAGTGAAGATCTTTGACTCCGGCCTTGTGGTCCCCACTTTTTGTTATGGAAATTCCGAAGATGGAGGAATAATTATTCCTTCTGTTATGCAATCATACCGTCAAATTTGCACAATCGTTAGTTGTACACATGTCACAATCCTCCACTTTTGCATTGCTTAGCTGCATCTTTCGATTGGGTGTTCGCATGCGATGTTGTTTTTATTACCGCATGCGATTGAAATACAGCTCTGGATCGACTGTCGCATTGTGCCGTCATTACGGTAATCGTTTCTTCATTGTTGATTGACGGGCGCAATGTGACAGAGATGCGTTGATCAGTTCATCTTGAGCCTTAATCGCAAGCAGTGACTTGGTTTCCTGCAAAACAGAGTAGAAATCTCCTTTTCTACCATTTTGATGATGTTAATGGCTGTAATTGCGATAATTTATAATTATTGCATTTATGAGATAATTTTCATACAATCGACACATATTCACTATATTTTGGCCACAATATCTAGATAAGGTGGCATAAATAACTTGTATTTCTACAAGTTATCAGTGATTCAGGTGCAGGCGTCTTCAATTCAAAATTTAGAGATTCAAGTGGGGCAGCTGGCATTTGAACTTCAAAATAGAACACCTGGAACATTGCCCAGCAATTATGAAGCTCCTGGATGTCATGGAAAGGAGCAATGTCTCTTAAGACATTGGGTAGGCAAGCTGGACCGCCTGCGGAGGTGTGGATTGCACTCATCAAAGAAAACTATCTTCCGGTCCATATCTCAAATCTATGTTTACTTGCTTTCTAAATTCCTGTCTTTATTGAATTATGAACTTTGTCTTTTACTGCTTCATTCAATTTTTCTTTCAATATTTATGAATTTATGATGCATTTATTTCTGTACTTTCTTTAATTTCTTTAACTTTTCTGTCATTAATGCGTTATTCTTTAACCTGGTGAATGATTGGATTAATAAGAAGAAAATTATTACCGCAAGGTCCTTGTGACTTGGTTGATGAAAAATATATATATATAATAAAACAATCAACACCCGGTATGCATTGCGATAATGGACACATCTTGTACCAACAAAGATACACTTTGCGTTCATCCAACTCAAATGCATTGCGCCGAGGGGTGTGTTGCGCTCGTATGTGTTCTTTGCTCGCCCTTAGAAAAAGTGCACTATGTTAAGGTAGTGTTACATTGGTAGAAATACCGTGCGCCCATCCTCCAAAAATGCATCGAGTTAAGAGGTGTGTTGCGGGGATACATGCATTGTTGCCCGTCCTCTGCAAAGATTCATTTGCGTTGGTGAACTCATTGCGTTAAATCTTTACCTTGCGCCCATTCGAATAAAACACTAAGATAATTCTTTTTGCAAATTGAGAAGTCCAATCATTTCGTATTCCAAAGAAATGATGATTTAGCAGACGAAAAGACGTTCTCTCTGATACCTGATAAATGAGGGGAGTGCAAACAGCAGGCCTTTTGAGTGTCCCGAGGCCTGCCACCACAGAAATAGCATTGGGCCCACCAAGGCCCAACCTATAAATTGACACCCCCCTCCCCCGTCTGTGAGCTCATTTTGCAATCAGAAACCCTAAATCGCTCTTGCATACCAGACGATTTCTTTCTTCCCAGAACCCTAACGTTTTTCCAGTCCTTTCACTCAAGCATCCATGGCTGATCAAACTTCCCAGCCATCCGCTTCACCCTCAACACCTTCAACAGCCCAACTTACCATGCGAGAGGCAGCATTCCTTGCAGCCAATCTCTGTCTCATCGCTCAGCCACAGACTGTCCCTTGAGTCGCCGGAAGACTCAGGCGAAACCCCTTAGTAGCCAGACCACTCCAGTTCAAGAGGGGGCAAAGTTCTAAAAGCACTTCACTCCCAACACCAACATTCTACACTGAGAGCGAAAATAAGAGACAAGATGACAATGAGGTGTTTGGGAGCATTCTGAGTAACTTGGAGAAAAAAGGAGGATTGCCCAAGGCTACAGTTGTGAACCAACCACTGCCTACGGAGGAGGTGATGGAAAAGAAGACAAGGAGAAGTGCTCTGGCCATCGTGGATCCTAAGGAGACTGCCAACACAGNCCAACCACTGCCTACGGAGGAGGTGATGGAAAAGAAGACAAGGAGAAGTGCTCTGGCCATCGTGGATCCTAAGGAGACTGCCAACACAGAATCCTATGAAGGACCCTCAGTTGCATTAGAGGAAATGATGGTTGAGAAGTAGCCGGAAGTGGCTGAGGAAAAGAAGAAGAAAAAGAAGAGCAAAGAAAAGAAGGTTGGAGAAGGTGAGCCATCTCATCATCGCAAAGCAGAGAAAAAGATCAAAGAGAAGGAGGATGAAGAAGATGAGGAGGCTAGGTTGAAGAAGAAGAAGGAAAGAAGTGAAAGGAAAGAGCGCAGGCGAAAGGAAAGACGCCTGAAAAGAAGGAAGAAGAAAGGAAGAAGACGGCTGCAAGCCCAAAGATGGACAGGGAATCCACCTCCACGAGGGAGGACAAGGGGGAATCAACACAACTTAGAGAGCCAGCGCAAACTAAAACTACGTAAACGGTTGCGACTGATGAAGGCGAAGAAGGATATGTTACCCCCTTGATGTGGCGTCGCAAGGAGAATGTGTCGCAAGGGTCTGCCGTTGACCCTCCAAATTTGATTGATGCATTAAAAGAAGAGGAAAGGAGGAGAAAAGAGGAGGAAGAGAAGTAGGAGAAAATGGCGTGGGCACAACTCATCATGGCAGAAGGCAGTCGGAGGAGATGATTACAAGATGAAGAGGTGCGCCGCAATAATGAAACCTCGAGAATCGAAGAAATAAGGAGGCTCGAAGAGGAACAGCGCCTTTTGCTGGCCTCCGAGCAGTTTGAAAAAGAGTTTGAAACATAAGAGAGAGAAGAGGCATAAGAAGAAAGGAGAAAGAAGGAAGAGAAAGGGAGGAAGCGCCAAGCAAACATGCAACGCTTAAGAGAGAAGAAAGGAAAAGAACTCGTTGAACGGGAAAATGAGGAAAAATGCAAGGAGTGGGAAAGGAAACAAAGACAAGGAGCCCGCCTTGCATTGGCTAAAGATAAGGGCAAATTAGTGGCAGAGAGTAGCGAGCCCACGTTGGCAAAGGGGCGTCCATCGAAGAGAAGAGAAAACGATGACATGCTGATGGAGATGGGATTTTTCCCTGTGCCAACGCCACTACCAGATCTGATTACGAGCGTGATCGTAGAACATGGATGGGACACATTTTGCCAGTGCCTAGACATTATCATTCCAAAGGTAGTGACAAGACGGTTTCAAGGGATCGCGTCATGGCCGCATACTGCATTGCACGCGGCATTCCAATTGACGTGGGCAATTGATCCCCATTCAGCTCAAAGCTTTGGTGGGGCACATAAGAGGACAGTACTTCTTCCCATGGACTGTCTCAAGTTTATGCCTGTCAATGGGTGTAGGCATTGAGGAAGAACCCATGCATGAAGTCCATGGCCTCATTAATATCAAGATCCTAAGAATGCTCCTCAAAGACTCCCTACACTGCCCAGAGCTCCTTTTAAAGAGACCACCATTGATCTCAATGCGTCACAAGAACCCAAGCCGAAGAAACAACGCATAGATGATAAGGGAAAAGAAAAAGTCCAAGACTCACCAACGCAAGAACCAGAACCCTTGGACCCTTTACCCTTAATAATTCGCCCTCCAAGCCCTCCCGCACAACTTTCTTCTCCACTTCGTGAGAATTTTACCAACCTTCTCCTTCCACCAGACTCTTCGACCGCATACCCAGTAGCCCCAACATCACCTTCATCTTTATCACTGCAACATTCCCTTCCACCGCCGCATGCTGATGACCCATACGTTTTGGGTGAAGGCACTTCTGCCCAACCCCAAAACATTGATGGTGAGACATCACAGGCACAACCCACTGTTGCTTTCTTAGCTGCTGAGTTAGTAGATATATGGTCTCTTCTTGCCCAACAACAACAACTCTTCTCCCAACAACAGGAACTCTTCTCCCAGCAATAAGTCTTCTTCGGCCAGAGAATTGATGTGGTAATCGAGCGAGTCGATGATTTACAATGCAATGCTGCCATGGCAAGGCAGGTGCTGATTAATATTCAGTGCAACACTTATACCATCCACCTACACCAAAGACAATTAGCGAAGCACAACCATGAGTACTTCAATTTTCTGACAGCATACCTTCATGGACCTATGGTGCCTCCGCATCTTCAGCAGCCTCTGATCTTTGAAGAAACTCCTCAAGCACCACATCAAAACCCTCCTCCGAAACCTCCTGCTCCTCAATAATTTTTACAATTTATCTTTTATTACGAGCATTCTATTTTTAACTTCAATTCAGTATTTTTCTAAGTTTAACTAAATTCTTTGATTCTTATAGGCAAAAAATTTTGTATTGTGATATTTGTAATTATTTGTCTACTTAGTTTAATTTTCAATACAATTGAGTACATATTCTCTCTATATGCCTTTGCCTTTTTTTTATCATCCTTTGTCAATTTATGTGATATTCTTTCTTTTATTTTTTTCATTTTTCATTGCGCTGCCATGATGTATAATATGCATACACTTAGAAACATTTTCCACACTTTGTAATTTCTAACTAACACTTAGTTAATTCGTAGCTATAGCAACACTTTACCTTTTTTCTTTCAAAATTCTGCTCAAACCTTCTTTTAAAAAAAATTTCTAAGTGTTTGTCTAGTCTGTCCAAACAACGCAATGAGGACCTTGCGCATCTTTAAATTTAGGGGTGGGGAAGGTCTGAGTAGATGAGATCAAGATTATGCGGTCTTTAAGAAAATGCATTCATTTTCTATAATTAAAAAAAAAAGTTTTCATACAAAACTCCAATGTCAGCGCAAGGGAAAAACTCAAAAACAATCCCAACCTGATAAGAGTTAGTTATGAAAGGAACCTGCTCATAGTTGGATGTTCGCATGACACCCGTGGGAGCAAGCCAAAACGAAGGTGGGTTTCCAAGAATGACGCATTATGAAAAGAGAAAAATGAATAAAAGAAAAATACAAGAATGCAAGAGATAACTCCTCTGAAAATCATGAGTTAACGTTGAGGTTGGTACACAATATTAGTTGGACGTTCCATGACACTCATGGGAACAAGCCAAAACGAAGGGTGTAACCATGATCAACAGTCTCTAATAAATGACGCAAGATTTGACCATCGCATACGGACGCATCAAGTTGTTTTGACAAGAAGAGGTAAACATTCTTTTTAAAACTAGAAAAGCATTTTTAGCAGAAATTTGTAGTATAGAAGAATAAAGTAGGGCTTTGTTAGGAATTAGAAAGGATAGAAGGAAATTGCGTTGTCAAGTAATGTTGTCTAAGTGAAGCATTCGGAGCAACCAATCGACGCAAAGATCTAGGATAGGAATTGAGCATTATTGTCTTAGTAAAAGATATGCTTGAGGACAAGCATATATCTAAATTTGGGGGTGTGATAACTTGTAGAAATACAAGTAATTTATGCTATTTTATTTAGATATTACGGCTAAAAGAGAGAAACGTTGCGTCGAATGTATGGAAATTGGCTAAGAAATGCAAGAATTATAAATTGTCGCCAATACACCCACTAACACCATCGCGATGGTAAAAAAGGATGTTTCCATTCTGTTTTGCAGGAAATCAAGTCCCCGTGCATGGCCAAAGCTAAACTAAACAACGCATCTCTGTCGCATTACGCCCATCAATCAATAATAAAGAAACGATCAACACAATGACGGCGCGTGCGACAGTCGATCCAGAGCTTAACTTCAACCGCATGCGGTAATAAAAAATAACACCGCATGTGGGCACACGAACGAAGATGCAAAAGAGCAACACAATTGCGAAGGATTCAGACATGTGTACAATTAACCGTTGTGTATTTCTGACGGGATTGATTGCGTAACAGAAGGAATATTCATTCCACCATTTCCAGAATTGCCTTAACGATAAAGTGGGGTCTACACTGCAAGGAGTCAAAGCTGAGCCTATAAATAGCCTCTTAAATTCCATTGCAAGATATACTTGATACGGGCTTATTTTGATACTTGTATATTGAGAGAAAGACTGGTATAAGTGCTGATCGGAGAAGATCCAGGAAGAATTAAGAGACAAGGACGAGAGGTGAGTCTCAGAGCAAATCTTTTCAATCTCTGTCGTGAAGCTCTGTACCAAGGTTACTTCTACCGGACGAGCAAGCCTGAGAAGGAAGCTCTTCTATCCATTCATTCCATACGCCGGCAAGCAAATCCACTGTCCAGATCTGTGTCAAGACGTTGGCACTCTTCTGTATTTGTTTCTATCTCTTATCATCAGTTGTATTCATCTTCTTAGTCTCTATCATTCACACCATGTATTAGACGCTTGATTCTATAATTAAATGTCATGATCATTTCCATCTCCATATTTTTGTCTATTTCTGTTCCTCATGAATCGCTTTCTCCACGATGTTTTCTTAATCCCTTTGTAATTAGCATGAACCTAACAAGTAAATTAATCTGTGCTAAAGAAATAAATATGTTTAGCTAAAGCATGCTAGACGGCATCTTCACCTGTGAGAGTAGAAGTGAAGATGCCATTCCTCTTGTCGAGAGAAGGTTGGAAGAATGTGTTAACTAAAGCGAGAAGTACTTCCAGAGATGGAAGCAACCTTGCGTTCATTACGTTCATCCATGATTCACCACAGAGATGTGGGAATGCAGCCGATCACCGAGAGGTGTACGCCAAGGGAAAGCGGAACCTTAGTTATATCTTTAATGCAATTAATGAACTTGCGATGTTTGTACTAATTATCCTTTCTATTTCTGATTCATACATAAAGCCTTGCCACCGCATAACACGATCCTTTGTATAATCTTCACAGTCAGTCTCAAACTCGGTATCATGTATCATATATCCTATATCTTGTATCATAATAACTTACGTTTACTTTTATAGCACTTTACTTTTATGCACTTTTACTTTACCGCACAATTTTACTTTACCGCATTTTAAATACCTGTGCACACCACAATCTTTTATTAATTGAAAAACCTCGGTCGCATATATCACGAACGTAACGCACTAACTAAGCAATCTTTGTGTTCGACCTCGGATCACACCAAGAAACTTGCGATGGAATTATACTTGGTTTCAGCGCAAGGAAACTTGTGACAACGCATAGCATACTACAAGCATTTCTTTAATAATGCATACATCTAGAAGTAGTATCACATAAAGTATGAATAAGCATAACACATCATCCACATTCCATTTCCATCCCAAGTCATCAAGTTTATGGTAACATGAGCTTGTATGATCCATCATTCATCACTATCCTTGTGCTTATTTAGCTCTTCAATTTACAGTTCAACAAGTTTATAGCGTCGTTGCCGGGGACATGGACTTGTATCTTGCATTATATTCATCCATACAATGTGTGACATAAGATAAATTTTATGTGTACAGGGTGAATGAGAAGGCCCGAGCCTATATCTTGTCAAGTCTTTCTGAAGTTTTGGCTAAGAAGCATGAGCTCATGGTCTCAGCTCGTGAGATTATGGAGTCCTTGCGGGGAATGTTTGGACAACCGTCTGAACAACTTATGCACGAGGCTCTTGAGTATATATTCAACTCCAAAATGGAAGAAGACGCCTCTATTCGTGAACATGTGATTAACATGATGGTCCATTTCAATGTGGCGGAGTTGAATGGGTCTACATCAATGAGGGCAGCTAGGTTAACATAATCCTGCATTCTTTGCCGGAGAGCTTCTTGCACTTTTTTATCAATGTGATACTTAACAAAGTGAAATACAACCTTACAACTCTCCTAAACGAGTTGCTGACCTACCAATCTTTACTGAAAAGTAAAGAGAGAAAGAAGGGTGAGGCAAATGTTACTTCATCTTCCGGGACGTTCCATAGAGGTTCGACCTCGAAGTCTACACCTTCTACTTCTAACTCTACAAAGGGGAAGAAGAAGAAGAATGGTAAGGGAAAAGGGAAGACGCCTACTAACCCGCCGCATGTCGCCCCAAGAAGGCATCCACTGCCTGTTGAAAAGGTAAAATGTTTCCACTGCAACCAAGATGAACACTGGAAAAGGAACTGTCCTCGCTGGCTGAAGGAAAGGAAGGTCGCCAAGGCTAAGGCCAAAGCAAATAAAGGTAAATATGATTTACTTGTACTTGAAACTTGTTTAGTGGAGAATGACAATTCTTCCTGGATAATTGATTCGAGCACCACTAATCACATTTGTTCTACTTTTCAGGGGATTAGACCCTGGCAACAGTTGGAGGCTAGTGAGATGACGATGCGAGTAGGCACCAGGCACGTCATCTCAGCTGTGGCAGTGGAAGGACTCCAGTTGGCTTTACAGAATAGGTTTCTAGTTTTGAATGATGTATATATTGTTCCTGAACTTAAGAGGAACCTAATTTCTGTAAAGTGCTTGCTACAATGTAAATACACTGTTTCTTTTAATGTGGATAAAGCGTTTATTCAAAAAGATGGTGTTAATATTTGTACAGCGTATCTGGAAAGTAACTTGTATGTGCTAAGGCCGTTAGCCATTAGTTCTCTCCATAAAACAGAATTGTTTAAAACTGTCGTAACTCAAACTAACCATCGATGAATTTCTCCAAAAGAAAATGCCCAACTTTGGCACCTTCGATTAGGGCACATCAATCTCAATAAGATTGAGAGATTGGTAAAGAATGGACTTCTAGGTGAGTTAGAAGAAAATTCTTTACCGGTATGCGAATTTTGCCTTGAAGGTAAGATGACTAAAAGACCTTTTACTGGAAAAGGTTATCAAGCCAAAGAGCCTCTTGAGTTAGTACATTCTGACCTTTGTGGTTCTATGAATGTGCGAGCCTGAGGTGGCTATGAGTATTTTATTAGTTTCCCTGATGATTACTCTAGGTATGAGTAGGTTTATCTTATGAAATGAAAGTCTGAATCCTTTGAAAAGTTCAAAGAGTGCAAGGCTGAAGTTGAAAACAAATTTGATAGACAGATTAAAACACTTCGATTGAACCGAGGTGGATAGTTTTTGGACTCGTCATTCTAGGACTATTTGATAGAACATGGAATCGTTTACCAACTCTCAGCACCGGGTACACCTCCACAAAATGGTATAGCGGAGAGGAGAAATGGAACCTTGTTGGATATGGTTCGTTCGATGATGAGTTACGCTTCCTTATCGAACTCGTTCTGGGTTTCGCAGTGGAGACTGCAATATACATACTCAACTGTGTTCCCTCCAAGAGTGTTATGAGAACACCTCTGAAGTTGTGAAACAGGCGTAAAGCTAGTTTATGTCACTTTCGTATTTCGAGTTGCCCTACACATGTGCTTAAGGCAAATCCCAAGAAGTTGGAACCACGGTCAAGGCTATGCCTTTTTGTAGGCTACCCAAAAGGTACCAAGGGGGTTATTTTTATCATCTGTTGGAAAATAGGGTGTTTGTTTCCACGAACCCTACTTTCCTAGAGGAGGATCATATTAGGGAGCATAGTCCATGAAGTAAAGTCGTGTTGCGTGAGCTTTCCAATGAAACTACTGAAACTTCAACAAGAGTTGTTTAAGAGCCTGCTTCATCAGCAAGAGTTATTGGTGGGAGTTCATCTAGTAGGTCAGTTCCACCTCAAGACTTGAGGGAACCTCGACGCAGTGGGAGGGTTGCGAACCCGCTCGTTCGCTATTTGGGTTTTACGGAAATCCTTGCTATGGTAGCGTATGGCAACATTGAGGATTTGTTGTCTTATCAGAAGGCAATGGAGGATGTTGACCAGGATGAATGGGTCAAGGCCATGGATCTCGAGATGGAGTCGATGTACTTCAACTCAATATGGGATTTTGTAGATCAGCCTGATGGGTAAGACGTATAGGTTGTAAATGGATCTACAAGTGCAAACAGGGTGCTGATGGGAAGGTGCAAACCTTCAAGGCTCGACTTGTGGCAAAGGGTTATACCCAGGTAGAGGGAGTCAACTATGAGGAGACTTTCTTGCCTATTGCCATGCTAAAGTCGATTTGTATCCTCCTGTCCATTACAACTTATTATAATTATGAGATCTAGCAAATGGATGTTAAGACGGCCTTTCTAAATGGCAATCTTGAGGAGACCATTTACATGGTATAACCCGAGGGATTCATAGCCCAAGATCAAGAGCAAAAGGTTTGCAAGTTGAATGAATCCATTTACGGGCTGAAACAGGTGTCTAGATCTTGGAACATAAGTTTGATATTGCAATCAAGTCGTATGGCTTTGACCAGAATGTTGATGAACCTTGTGCCTACAAGAAGATCATCAATGCTTCAGTAGTCTTCTTAATGTTATATGTAGATGATATAATACTCATTGGGAATGATGTAGGTCTACTGACTGTAGTTAAGAACTAGCTAGTGACCAAATTCCAAATGAAAGATTTAGGAGAGGCTCAATTTGTTCTGGGTATACAGATCTTTCGGGATCGTAAGAACAAAGTGCTAGCACTATCTTAGGCATCGTACATTGACAAGATGTTGCTCAAGTACTCGATGCAAGACTCCAAGAAGGTCCTACTGCCATTCAGGCATGGAATCACTTTGTCTAAGGACATGTGTCCTAAGATGCCTCAAGAGGTTGAGGAGATGAGACGGGTCCCATATGCATATGTCGTTGGCAGTTTGATGTACGCGATGCTCTGTACTCATCCAGACATCTGGTTCACTATGGGCATAGTCAGTAGGTATCAGTCTAACCCATGCCAGGGTCACTGGACCATAATGAAGAACATCCTCAAGTATCTTCAGAGAACGAAGGACTACATGCTCGTGTATGGATCTAGGGATTTAATCCTTACTAGATACACGGATTCTGACTTTCAAACTGATAAGGACTCTCACAAGACCACTTCAGGGTCAGTCTTTACTCTTAACGGAAGAGCAGTTAAATGGCGAAGCACTAAGCAAGGGTGTATCGCCAACTCCACTATGAAGGTTGAGTACGTAGCGGCTTGCGAAGCTATTAAGGAGGTCGCCTGGCTCAAGAAGTTCTTGACGGAACTGGAAGTTATTCCAGATATGTCAAGGCCCATTACCCTCTATTGTGGTAATAGTTGGGCAGTGGCAAACTCCAAGGAGCCGAGGAGTCACAGGCACGGCAAACACATAGAGCAAAAGTATCATCTAATCCGCGAGATATTGCATCGAGGGGATATGATCGTCACGAAGATTGCTTTGGAGCACAATGTTGCTGACCCGTTTACGAAGGCTCTCACGGTTACAGTGTTTGAGGGTCACCTTCAGGGCATGGGTCTACAGTATCGCCCGCAGCTGGACTAGGGCAAGTGGGAGATTTTCTTGTACTGGGCTTTTATGCCCTAGTTTGTTGTTTTGTGCTAGTTTATGTACACCCCACTTCGCTTTAGAATAAGTGGGAGATTGTTGGGGTTGATGCCCTAAAGTCTCGTGTCCTGTAGTTTGTAAACAATTTGTACGAACGTTTGTGATGTATAATATATGATATTTTATTTCACTTCTTGATTTTGCTCAGTTGTTTGTTTTATTTGCTTTACCACAAACCAATAAACCTAAAATCTCTGGTTATATGTATGTAACTTAAGCATGTATGTGGTGACATACAAGTGGATCATGTCTTAAGTGATAACCAAAATGGTCTGTAGTATATGGATATAGGAGGAAAACCTTATCCTGGTAACTCTATAGATGTGGCCCACTTTGTGGAATGGTCACAAGTGTTATGACTTGTCACAGATGGTCTGATCCTGATCATTTGTGTAGGGGGGGACATGCGAGCGAGGGCGTCCTATACAAAGAGTTTGTACAAGACCTGACCATGAAATGTTAACGTCTCGTTATATAATACCGTTCATGACAGAGACTTCACTTCACTAGGATGACCATAGATAACATGACCTCAATCCTGAGTGAGTTGGGAATTCCTACCATTGAGGACAGTCCTTTGATTTGTATAGGTGCGAGTGGCTAGGTCGCCGACTCAAACCTACCATTTTGGGAATTCGTCTGATTTGGGAGCTGGGAACTCAGCTACACAAGATGAAATTCACTCCTTCCCTGAAGCAGGGGCAAGTAGATAGATAGCTCCCTTAAGGGTTGATTCCAGGGCTTGAACGATGTGGCGCCACATACCTTCTCTTGGCCCGAAAGGTGTTCACACATAGTTAGACTATGTTGTATTGTTCATTAGAGGAATCAGTGGTACTTAAGGAGTGAGATGTAACTACAGGAGAAAATGGTAAATTGGCTCAGTTGAACTTACGAGCATTTGTGAAGGGTCATCGTACTCATGATTGGTTATATCCGATGGACACAAAATCATATCTGTGGTAAGAAGAGTTCAACTGTTTGTCTTTAGTGGAATGTCTGGCAGTTAACAGATGGTGGATCTCATGGCTAAAGAGTTTGGTCAGCTATTCACGTACCGTGGGAGCTTCGAACCACAAGTTCGTAAGGTCCCCTAGGTAGCTTGGATAAAATTGAGAATCAGTTTTTGGGTCAATTTGAATGATCAAATTGACAAGAGGGAATTCGATTCTATTTGATATAATTAAACTGGTTAATTATATAAATATAATTGACTAAATGTATGTGATACTTTATTTTGGAAGAAATTAAATATAAATATGATTTATATCAAGTAGAGGAGAAATTACTATAGTAGATATATGATATCAAACTATAGGTTAAGAATATAGTATGATTATATTCATTTATTAATTAATTGGTTGTTATGTGATAATTGACCAAAAATTTCTCCTGAATCGTGCATTAGTTGGAAGATTAATTTCGGTTATTGTAACTGAAGAATAAAATGAAAATTGGTTTCATTTTGTAAAAAATTCAAAAAAATCGCTCAAGGTATGGAAACGTAATGATCGCTTAGCTTAGAGCCTATACGATAGAGTTTAATCACCTAAACGATCGCACACCCCGCATACTAAACGATCGCACGTGTTCTCTAAACAATCACTTAGCCGCCGAGTTTTCTAAACGATCGCTTACTAATTACTAAATGATCGCTACTTATATAATTGTGTACCTTTTTCTACACGATTGCCCCTTTTCTCCTTCCTTTACCAATTCCATCAAAGACCACTCTTTTGATTCTCACTCCGAGAATACCAAGGGCTCTAAGTGGTGGTGTCGTCCCTAGTCTTGCTTGTTCGTGCACTGCCATTTGTGTGCCGTTTTTACTTCTGTTGGATTGATTTCAAAGTGAAGATAGTCTTCAACTGGTAAGTTTACTCAATTTGTTCTTATTTATTTGTGAAAGCATGCCTATAATTAGTGTGAAATTGCATACCTGTTTGTTAGAATGTATGTGTGGTAGTTCAGTCACAATGAAATAGGAAAGATTTGAACACGCTCATGGATACTCTTATTTAAGAGTTCCTTCAGTTTCGTAAGTTTACAATTGACACATTCAAAGGGAGTAAATTTTGAAACATTATCTAAATTGCCAATAGAAACTAACTTGCAAAGTTTTTCAGAGGAAGTATGACCAAGACAAAAGTGTCATTGATATAAGGCAGAGTTAATGATAGGCGCAGAGATAGATTGAGAAACAAGAAGATGAAGAGAGATGAGCTCAAACAACTGTCCTACCTTGTGCCCCATACCAATTATTTATCCCATTTGTGGATCCTAAACCTAACAACCATAAGAAGAAAAAGAAACAGTTAAACCAAGACGACATAGTTGACCAATAGAGGCAAGATTGAAATTCAAATTGGGGGACATGATAGGTATGTGGAAGATTTAAGGTTCGACTAACAATAGTATCGATATGAGAAATGGACATGTGATTCCCATTAGTAGCATAAATAGAGGGCAAAGATGGCGGCAGGAGTGGGGGAAGGCATTAGTGAAATATCATAGGTCATATGATTACAACAAGGAAAGTCAATAAGCCAAGAATTACCTGATTTGGCTACAAAGGCAGAGAAGTTCGAGAAAATTACTTGTTCTAAGAAGTCTAGAATGGTATGGATTGGAAACTTTAGAGAATAAGGGTCATTAGAAAAGGAGGCAGCTATAGCAACAGATGAAGAATCAGCGTGAGACAAATCCCTTGGTTTGGTGGATCTATCTGGGGGTCGAGGTGGTTGAGTAGGACAATTGACCAAAATGTGACCACGTTTGTGACAATACCTATAGTCAATTGTAGGAAAATTAATAACATTGTGATAATATACTGCACAATTTTTTTAAGAGAGTGATGCAGAAGATCTCGCCATTATAAAAGAGAATTGTAGGAGCAACCACAGTGGGTAAACCAAGGCAGTCAAGACTGGAAATCAAACCAATGAACCAAAATAAGCCAGACCAAACGAAATCGAACTAACTGAACCATATTGGTCTAATTAAACCGAAACAATTTAAACAAAATGGGCAATTGATTAGCATGACTCGGGCTTGACTCGACTTAACTTAGCTGGAGGAAGACCGGCTCAACGACTCGACTAGGGACCAACTCGGCTCAATTAGGAGGAAGATTGGCTCAGCGACTCAGCTGAGGACTGGCTTGACTTAGAACCAGCTTGGCTCAGCTCAGATCAGAACTAGCTCTACTGCTCGACTCAGTTGGGAACAAGCCAAAACAGCTTGGCTTTGCTCGACTCCGTGCGCGTGTTGCAGAGTTGAATCGGATGGATCTGAGGCAGAGGCAATCGAACGAATCTACACAAATTTGAGGCTAAATGAAGGCACCATGGTCCGAGATGCTCAACAAAGGCGCTTCATGGATTTCAAGTTGAATAAAGTTGAAGGCTAAATGGAGGATGTACAAATATTCATGGAGGTTGAACGAAGACAAAGGCTAAACGGAGGCTATATGGATCTGAGGCAGAGGCGAGTATATATGCTTCAGATCTCACAGATGCGCTTCATATATGCGTCTGGGATCCGTCTACAACATGAAACTACCTGGACGGGTCTAGACAATGTTTGCAACACAAATCTGTATGGGGCTAGATAGGTCTGGATGTCGGGCAGGATGACTGGTTGTCAACAGAGCCAAATTGTTGGCAGAATAGAGGATGGCGACAACAAGGCTGAGTTAGAAGGCTGGCTCTGATACCATGTAAAAGTATCGCTGTATTTCCTATATTTCATATGTGTATGGGTAAATACAAGGGTATGGTATTTATATACACAAGAATACCAAAAAATAGATACAAGAAACCCTCAACACCCACATATTCCTCACAATTATTAACCAACAACAAGTATTCAGTTGGTGTATTTAGGTTGTTACTATCTATGTGATGTTGAATATACAAATGGTGAAGGATTTTTAACATCTCACAGAGGACAATGATACAATTTAGTGGGAATAGCAAAATCCTCAGACGACAAATAGGATAGCAAAAAATGGTCAGGTCACGATGGTCGAGCAAAGAACAAAACCTGCAAAACAAAAGCTCGTTATAGGTTGACTCGCGAAGCTCACTTTCTTTAAGACATTTTGCAGCTCTGCCCAAGTGTTCAAGCAGGTTAGGAATACTGCCACATTGTCCCCAGGATAAAACAGCCCAAAAAGAAAACCTTATCAGAAATGTACCGTTACGGACCGAAACACACACCCTTTCTGACTGACTGCTCAAAAAATGGAAAGTGGAAGAAAAAGAAAGGAAAGCTTTCGATTGAAGAATGGAAGGAAGTGAAAAATGATTTTGTGCCCTAAACTACTGAAGGCCACGCCTTTCATTGGGTCTTCAGCGTGGAACTGCGGCGTGAGAAAGAGGCGGGCAACCACAGAACATGCGAGGGCACACCAAAAAAAACGGCCAAAAGACACGAGCGCGAAGGACCAATTTTTTCGGTTTAATTATTAAAAGAGATAAAAATAATAATAATATTTTAATTAAAAATAATAATAATAATGATAATCATACACACACGCGCCATGCGTGTGGGATGTCCACTGAAACCACATTGATCTATCTTCTCACTCCTTTCAAAACATGGGTACCCTTTGGGGCCCAAACCCAAAGCCCAAATTTGGAGTACAAAAAGGAGGCTTCCAAATCAAAATTTTCCAATGTGGGATTCTCCAACCAAAGGTTGGTTCCCTCTTATTTTTGAAAATTAAATTTTTACCCAACAATCCCCCACTTGAAAATTTAAACAAAAGAGAAGAGAAAAAAAAGTTTTTCATCGAGCAGTTTCAGTCTATACAATATTGTGCATAAGCAAATGTGTTTTACAACTTGAACCTTTACGTAGTGTAGATGATTCAGAATATACTAGAGTAACCTTTGGTTTTGAACTCTATCTCTAACAGCATCTCACACAAAGTGTCATTAGGGTGTAATACGAAAGCCCATGCTTTAAGGCCTTGCATGTGTATCCCGATTCAGTGAACGCTCTAGAGAGTTTGCCAAAAAACTCTGTAGGAAGCGACTCTCACTTCCACGTTCATATAGGTAAGTCTATCAAAAGTACTCTTGTAGCTAGGTACCCCACTTTTCATCAAGTATATATCTCATTAAGAACTGAATTCAACCTTTCTTACATTTCAAGATATCATGCTCAGACTCTAAGTCATAAGAATGGAACTCTGTGTTTGGTTTAGCATGATTCACTATATATCACTTTTGATCAGTTATTACCCGTTGAATATGTTTCTTGGGATCTCCAGTCTACAGGTTGGGTTTTCCTCACCGTGATTCATCTTTCTATAGGCATGAGTCCCATCCTTTCTGAGGTTTTGAAAACCTTCTTTCTGACCAGTCCTTTCGTCAAAGGATCTGCCAAATTTTCATTAGTCTATATATGATCCACTCTAACTGTACTAGTAGTGAGAAACTTTCTAATGATATTGTGCCAATGGATCAATATGGCCTCCTGGCTTTTCCCATAAGGGAATCTCTGATAACAGACTTCTAAGCTAGCCTATTTCTTCACTAACTGTTGCTAATGCTATCATTTCTGACTCTATCGTAGATTAGGCTAAAATAGTCTATTTCTTGGACTTCCATGAGACAGCTCCGCTTGCTATATTAAAGATATAGCCACTTGTAGCCTTTGAATAATCTGAAAGAGAGTTCCAATCAGCATCACTGAACCCTTCTAGGACAGAGGGAAACTTTTGATAATGTAACCCTAGATTTTTGGTTTTCTTCAAGTATCTCATTACCCTTTCTGTAGCATTACAATGCTCTTTACTAGGTCTGCTTGTAAACCTACAAAGTAATCCTACGGCATAAGCTATGTCAGGCCTAGTGCAGTCAGTAGCGTATCTAAGACTACCTATGATGCTCGCATACTCAGATTGATTAACACTGTCACCAATGTTATTGAACAACTTAATACTAGGGTCGTCACCAGTGCTATTGAACAACTTAATACTAGGGTCATAAAGAGTGCAGGCTGGTTTATAATCAAAGTATTCTTTAGAATCTTTTCTATATAATGAGATTGATCCAAAGAAATTCCCTTTTCAGACCTATTCACTTTTATGACTAAGATTGCAGTAGCTTCTCCTAAGTCTTTCATGTTGAAGTTTGCACTTAATATTGATTTCACATCATTTATGACGTACAAGTTCGACCCAAAGTTCAACAAATCATCTACATATAGACACAAGATAGTGCATAGATTATTTTCAAACTTATAGTAAACGCATTTGTCACTTTCATTAACCTTGAAACCTTTAGATAGGATAAGGTCGTCAAATTTTTCATGTCATTGCTTAGGAGCTTGTTTTAGTCGATGGAGAAATTTGTCTAATTTACACACCTTATTTTCTTGACCATGGACTACAAAACCCTCAGGTTGTTCCATGTAAATCTCTTTTTCAAGTTCACCATTGAGGAAAGTGGTCTTACATCTATCTGATATACTATAAGGTTATAAAAGGCAGCGAGAGAAAACAGGACATGGATTGAAGTAATTCTTGTGACAGGGAAGAAGGTATCAAAGAAATCTACGTTTTCTCTTTGTTTAAAGCCCTTTGCCACTAACCTAGCAAAGTGATCCATTTGCACCCTATTACCTTGCAACCTGGGGGTATATCTACTAAGTGTCAAGTCCTATTTGACTCAAGTGAGTCCATCTCATCATGTATGGCTTCTTGCCATAGGTTGGCATCTACTGAGGACAGGGCAGCTTTCAAATCTTTAGGATCTTCTTCTGCATTATAGGTCAAGAAGTCATTCCCAAAATCTTCGGCGATTCTAGCTCTTTTCCTTCTTCTAGGTTCTGGGTCGGTTTCCTCTCTAGGGTTAGGATTTCTAACTGGGGTTAGACCACTTGATCTCGAGCCCCTACTATTCCTTGATTTAAGAGGAAATCTATCTTCAAATAAGTCAGCATCATTTGACTCAATGATCACTTGGTTCACTAGATCATAGAACCTATAGGCTTTACTATTTAAGGCATAACCTATAAAGACGCACTCGTAAGCTCTACTAGCCAGCTTTCTCCTTTTTGGGTCTAGAATCCTTACAAAGTCTAGACAACCCCATGTTCTAAAGTAAGACAAGTTTGGTTTCTTATTCTTGAGAATTTCGTAAGGTGAAGTTTTGTTTTTAGACATTGGGATTCTATTTAGGACATAACACACGGTAAGGATGATTTCACCCCACCAATAAGACGTGGCTCCTGAACTAAGTAAAATAGCAACTATTAGCTCATCTAAAGTTCTATTTTTCCTTTTGGCTTTTCTGTTCATTTAGGAGAATAAGGTGCGGTTTTTTCTGTATTATTCCATGTGAGTTAAAGAACTCATTAAAACTGTCCGAGTCGTACTCAGTTCCCCCATCACTACGAAGTCTTATAACCTTTCTATTAAACTGATTCTCTACTTTGGAAAAAAAAAGTTTGAAGGCATCAAAAGCATCACTTTTGTTTTTTAGAAAATATACAAAAGTAAAATCAAAGCAGTCATCAATAAAAGTAATGAAATATCTTTTGCTGTTCCTAGTCAAGATGCCATCAAATTCACATAAATCAGAATGAATTAAATCTAAAGGCTCAGAAATCCTAAATACAGATTTATGCGGAGTTTTAGTAATTTAACCTGACTACAATACTCACATTTATCAAATTCATTTGTGGATAATTTAGGTATCATTTCCAGCCTAATCATGTTACTAATTAAATTCTTATTCACATGACAAAGTCTAGCATGCCAAACATTCATAGAACACAGCATATACACAGAAGATTTCATTTTATTAAGGTCTAAATTTAATTTGAACATTCCCTTAGTTGCATACCATTTCCCTACGAATACATTATTTTTAGTAAGGGTATATAGGCCTGCCCCTATAGTTTGAGTAAACCTGGCTTTGTTGAGGAGATAGCCCGAGACCAAATTCTTTCTTATCTCTGGAGTGTGCAGGACGTCCTTCAACGTAAGGGTCTTCCTAAAGGTAAAATTCAGTTCCACCTCGCCGGTTCCAGCAACTTTCATGGAGTGGTGATCCCCTAACAGAATATTCTTGTGCTTAGTTTCAGTATAAGTTTTAAAGAGACTAAGGTCGTGACAGACATGGCGCATAGCGCCAGTGTCTATCCACCATCCTTCACAACCACCGATCACATTTACTTCTGTGATCATGGCGACTAATAGTTCTTCTGTCAGGTTCGCCTGACCAGTAGAACGATACTTGTTCCTACATTTCCTAGCCATGTGCCCAGGTTTATTACAATTAAAGCAGAGGAATTGTACTGTTTCTCCTGAAGGGTACTTCTATTTTTTCTGTTGGTTCTAGTTGCTAGAGCCACAGTTATGACCTTTCCTCTTTGTCCCCTTTGATTTTTGGTCAGGTTTTACCATGGGAGGCGGGTTTCCCAGGTACGATGTTCACCTCCTCCCTCTGGTCCTACTTCCGGGCTTCCTCCTCAATCCTTAGCCATTTGATAAGACTCTCCAAGAACTTATTGGTCTTATGCCTTAAAGTGTTCTTAAAGTCCTTCCATAAAGGGGGCAGATTATCAATAATAACAACAACTTGGAATTGTTCGTCTAGAGGCATACCTTCAGTAATTATCTCGTGGGATATCTTTTAGAGTTCATGGGACTGGACCTCCACGAATTTGTCATCCATCATCTAGAACTTGAGATAACGGCTAACAATGTATTTCTTCGACCCGGCCTCCTCGGTGTCATACTTCTTTTGCAGGACATCCCAGACCTCCTTTGCTATCTTTATTGTACTGTAGTAGTCATACAGATCATCATTTAAACCATTTAAGATAAAGTTCTCACAAAGAAAGTCTTTCTTCTCCCAGTCAACAGCTTCTTTTATCTATTGTTCAGTTGGTTCTTTTAGAGGGATGATCGACTTATCTCTGGTACAAGTGTCAACAACTTTCTTAACGGTGAGAAAGAACAATATCTTTTGCTTCCACCGTTTGAAGTTTGCTCCTTCGGACCAAAATGGATGATTGAGGTCAGATGTCATAACGTCGTTGTTGCTAGTGAGGGCCATTAGTGATGTAGTAGGGAATCATCTTAAAATTGTTGGGAACGGCAAGACCCTCAGACCAGAATAGGATAGCAACAAATTGTTAGGTCACGACGGTCAAGCAAAGAACAAAACCTGTAAAACAGAAGCTCGTTATAGGCTGAGTCGCAGAGCTCGCTCTCTGTAAGACGTTTCGTGGCTCTACTCAAGTGTACAAGCAGGTCAGGAATACTGCAACGTCATCCCCAAGATAAAACAACCCAGAAAGAAAACTCGATCAGAAATACACCGTTATCGACCGAAATACACACCCTTTCTGACTGACTGCTCGGAAAACGAAAAATGGAAGAGAAAGACAGGAGAACTTTTGATTGGAGAATGGAAGAAAGTGAAAAATGATTTTGTGCCCTGAACTGCTGAAGGTCACACCTTTTATAGGCCTTCAGTGTGAGAAAGAGGTGGACAACCACAGAACATATGAGGGTGTGCCGGAAGACGCGCGCGCAAAGGACCAAGTTTTTTTTGTTTTAATTATTAAAAGAGATAAAAAAAAATAATAATAATATTGTTATTAAAATAATAATCACACACACGTGCCACGCCCGCCCGACGACGGCACATGTGTGGGATATCCACCGAGCTCACATTGGTCTATCTCCTCACTCCCTCCAAAACATGGGTACCCCTTGGGGCCCAAATCCAAAGCCCAAGGTTGGAGTACAAAAGGGAAAATTCCAAATCAAAATTTTTCAATGTGGGATTCTCCAACCAAAGATTGGTTCGCTCTTATTTTTTAAAATTAAATTTTTACCCAACACAATTTAATGATTGGATGCAAGGATACTAACCAAGAACTCCAACTAACTTTGTAATATGAAGCAATCTTTGGCATGAAATGTAATAGAATGGGCATTTGGAATAATAAAATGTTGATAGGCTGTTTTTCAAGAGAAATTTTATTATCTAATGAAAGTTCAATTTCGCATGATCACAGCTTGTTGCCTCATTCATAATCTTATAAGAAGAGAAATTTTTGTAGATCCTTTAGAAGAAGAAGAAGTTGGAGACACTCATTCAAGTACTTTTGATATGGATAGCGATCAAATAACACGTGTTGAAATTTTAAATGAATGGACAAATTAGAGAAATAATTTAGTAATTGAGATATTTGAGGATTGAAGGGGCATAAGACATTAGTGTTGTTATTATTTAAGGAGTGTTTCATTAATCCTATAAACATTGATGTTCTTTATTTTCAAGAACTTGTTTATTAAAAGTTATGAACTATTAGTTTTTCTACTTATTTCATATTTATGATATGATTCATGAATGCTCATATTTTCATACTATTTTATATATGAAGCTAATGATTTTAAAGTAGTTTAATATATTTGGTGTGAAGCATAGGTATGGATGATAATGAGCAATCTAAAGGTGGTTCAAGTAGGTCAAAACGCACATGGAGTAAGATTAGAAGATGAGAAATTAGCAGAATGTTTACTAGAGTTATTCAATATTGGCACCTGGAATGCTGATAATGGTACTTTTAAACCAGGATATCTCACTGAAATAGAGAAATTGATGGTTGAAAAAAATTCATGAGTACAATCTTAAAGCTCAACCACACAAAATTTAGAGTTAAATTATTGAAGAAGCAATACAATGCAATAGCTAAAATGTTACGTCCAAATTGTAGTGGCTTCGGATGGAATGATAAAGAGAAGTTCATAGAAGTAGAAAAAGATATATTTGATGCATGGGTAAAGGTAAATGTAGAACTGTTTATTATTAATGCAATATTATTATTAATGTAATATTATCATATTATTGTCAAATTTTATTAAAATAAACTTATATTGTTTCCATTGAGTCATCCAACTGCAAAAGGATTTGGGAAAAAGACCATTCTTCAAACAATTACCTATTATTTTTGTAAAAGATATGGCTAAGATTTAGTGCAGAAGGTCCAACTGATTTTGTCTGAAGCAGTGGAATAAGAAATGGGCAAGAATGAAGTTTGCATAGAAGGAGATAGTTTTACATACCTGATCCACCCATAGTTGGAGGTGAAGAACCAATAAATACACAATCTACCACATATACATCGAATAGATCCAATAAGAAAAGAGTAAAGTCGGGATTTATTGGTAGTAGTAGTGAATGATCTTGAGAATATTATAAGTAATCATCTTACAAATGCTAATGAAACTAGTCAAGAGATTGCTTCATTTTATCGACTGTAGCTGAAAGAGAGTGTTTACAAGAGAAGAATGTCAGAATCCGTTAGTTAGTGAAATTAAAAAGGTGGATGGATTGAATATTCAATAAAGAGTTCAAGCTGATAAGATTATCACCAAAGATCAATCACAGATTGATTACTTCTTTAATCTTCCACATGAAGAAATGTATGAATTTCTAATGAAGGTTTTGCAAGAAGACGTTAATCCTTAGTCTTTGTGAATAGTGTTGAGGGTGGTCCTATAAGAAGATATAGATGGATTGAATAATATTGATATGAGACTTTATAACATGTTATTTACGGGCATTTATATTTTTTGTGCCCTTATTAGATGATGTAGTATCCTTATATTTTGTTAGCATATTACTGACATGGTATGGGTTGATATTTATATTTCTTGTGCCCTAACATGATGTATTATCCTTATTCTGGGTTAGCATGTTATTACATGCTATGGATTGACATTTATATTTTTTGTGCCCTATCTGATGATATGTTATCCTTGAATTTGGATGTTATTGATATGCTATAGGACGTTCATATTTTTTGGGCTTTTTCAAATGATTAAATATCCTCATTTTGAATGACCATTTAACAGTATCTTGTGTAAAAATCAAATGTCAATTGTTGTGTCGTGGATAAACTCACTACCTTGAAAGCAAGATCGACGTGACCTTGGTGCTAAATCGCCAAAGCCGATTGCTCCCCAAGGTGAACATAACTCCCAATCTTTGACGTGCACTCGTAGGAGAACAGATAGAAATCGATGGAAAAAATGCTTAAAAAACAGTGGATCTCGAGAAAAAAAAAGTGAAGAAGAGAGACAAAATATTCTCTCTTTTTTCAAAATTAAGAGCACTTTTAAGGAAAAATAATTGAAGAATTAAATCAAAACCATTTTAGAATTAA
Organism: Benincasa hispida; assembly: GCF_009727055.1. Classification (NCBI taxonomy): domain Eukaryota; kingdom Viridiplantae; phylum Streptophyta; class Magnoliopsida; order Cucurbitales; family Cucurbitaceae; genus Benincasa; species Benincasa hispida. Next base: position 53,513,680 of record NC_052357.1, read on the forward strand.
TTTTTCTAAAATTAATTTTTGGAATTAATTTAAATAAATGGTAATAAAACCGTTGAAATAACTAAGGAGAAAGATATTGAAAATTAATTCATTTTTCATTTTTCTTTTGTTATGGGCCAAAAGCCCAAAGTCATTCCCAACTTCTTGAATTTGTGTGTGGTACACTATGAAAATGAAACTACGAGGAAGATGGTTATTAAATAATATTTAAAATTAAATAATGTAAGTTAATTCATTTAAAATTAACTAAGTAAATTAACCTAAATTAATTATTTAAAATCAATTTAGGAAAGATCATTTTGATTAATTTTATCCATAATAATTGCATAAAATTGTTGAAAGTGATCACATAAACTAAACAAAAAAATCATTCGTTTATGTTGAACAAATATGTCATTCAATATTTTAATCTTTTAGTTTACATTAAAACTTGACTTCGACTTTATCTTAAATTTTTGTAAGTTTAGCTTTAATCTTACATTCTAACTCAATTCATTTGGTCAATTTTCTTTCTGAATTTTAAATTTCATATTTAGTTACACTCGTATATGAAAAATTGTACATATTTAAAGATGACAATCTCAAATTTTACTTATATATTGACATTAATATTCACCGATAAAATCAGTTGCAATACCTACTAATTTATAACGAGTGATTAATCAAATTAAAAATTTAGGGATGCAGATGTAATTAATTTCATAGTTGAGTAATTAAATGGCTTAGGAAAAGAGTGATTTATTAAATTAAAATTCTATAGGGGTAATTTTTCTCTTTCTTTTTCTTTGATAAAGGAACAGAACAGTGAACAAAATCAGAATTTAGAACCTTGTACGACGTCGTTTAGATTATAAAACGACGAAAATAACAGCCAAAGTTGCAGCCCATAATAAAAGGAAACCGAAATCCCCAAAGAAAAAGAAACCGTCATTTTTTCTTACCTTTTTAGGCCTCCTTTTGTTGTTATTTTAATGTCTTAATTTTTATTTCTTTTGTTTTTAGTCCCTCATCTTTCTCTTATTTTTTTTTAATTTCTTCTCTTATTAAAAATCAGTAATTTCTTCTATACAATTTAACAAACTCGAAACATAAACTTACACGATTAAATATTACACATTAAAGTGAACTTAACTTTTTTTTAAGCAATCTCTCATCCTTTCATTATTGTACTAATAAAAAATGTGATTATTACAAATTTAGTAATTTAAAAGGGATATTTATATTACCAATGTTGTTTTTAGTTCAATAATTATATGTTTTGAATCGAACCATCAAGTTTTAAGATACTAATTGGTACCTTATCCACTAAACTATGTTTAAATTGACTATTGATATTTTAATTGGTTGGGTTATAGCAAGTTCCAATTTGTTTATTTACCACAAAATATACGTTCTAATTACTTTCTTTAAATGATTGTTTTTTGCTAATGATATATATAACAACATAGAAAATTTAGTGACTTAATTACAAATTTTAGTCTTGATTTCTCAAATTTTATAAAATTGACGAATCAACTAGATACAAAATCAAAAGTTTAGAGTTTTATTAACCATAAAATTCAATTTTATATTTAAAATGTCAATCAATATAAAAAAAAAAAACATGAAATCTGTCTGAAATCTAATTAGACACAAAAGTAAGAATTTTAAAACTTACTAGAGACCAATTTAAAAGTTGAAAAACTAAGACCTCATTTGGTAACCATTTCGTTTTTTGTTTTTGATTTTATAAAAATTAAGTGTATGTCCTCTCCATTTCTCACATTCATTTGCATCTTTCTTAAATATAATTATTGAAATCTTAGTCAAATTTTAAAAACATAAAGAACTTTTGAATAACTACTTTGTTTGGTTTTCAAATTTTGATTTGACTTTTTAAACCATTGATAAATAGTAGATAATATAAAAAGAAATTTGGAAATGAAAGCAGTGTTTATAAGCTTATTTTTTAGAAACGAAAACTAAAAACCAAATGAATACTAAACGGGTCAAACAAACACAAAACTCATAGTTTGGAGATTGAACTTGTAATTTAACTTAATTTAATATACATAATTAAAAGGGAGAGTTTTGGAGGGACGAAAATAAAAAAAAAGTTAAAACAAGGGACTCATTAGAAAATTCAGAAAAATATGAAATATATATTAAACTAAAAAAAAACTTGAAAACTGAAAATTAGCAAATTACAACAACTCGAAAACAGCGAGCTGCCCTATTTTATTATAAATTCGTCAAAAACCAAAGCAAAAAAAGAGAAAAAAAATAATAATTAGAACAAAAATCCATCTCTCTCTCTCTCTCTCTCTCTCTCCAGAAATGGTTGCCTCGACAGCCCTGAACTGCAAAATCCCCACCATTTCACCGTCGTCTTCCCATTCTAATACCAAGATTTCTTCTTCCAACTCTCGCTTTCCGGTCCATTTCCGGCGAGTTTTGTCCAACCCATCACCGGTTTTCCGGTCAAACGCCATCTCCTGTACTTTAACTCGGGAGCCGTCTCTGGCAATGGAGGACAAACTCCACGATTTGAATCTGGAACAGAGACCCGATTCATTTGGGCATTTTGGGCGTTTTGGGGGAAAGTATGTCCCCGAGACCCTAATGCATGCCCTCACCGAGCTTGAAACTGCTTTCCATTCCCTTGCTGGGGACCAAGAATTTCAGGTTTGAGGGAATTTTTGTCTTGTTTTGTGACCCGTTTTCGTTTATGATTCTTTGTTTTTGTATTTTTTTTTATAGAGGAAGTTTAATTTACTGATTTTTCGGTTTTTGTTTCACTCACCTAATTTTGTTCTGTTTGAGGATGTTGAATCTCAAGAATGCTTATTTGGTTTTAAGTGGATTTAAGTTGAAATGATTTCTCAATCGACTGCTTTTGCTGGAAATTGAGTTCAATGGACGCTATTTGTTGCTTGAGGAGACAAGGAATCCTATCTAGGAATGGAGTTTATTGATGGATATAATTCTTTTTGCTATTGGTCTCAATTGGTAAATTAGTCGTTTGAGGATTTAGAATCTTGTGAATGCTTGTTGTTTGAGTTTAGTCGTATTTGTGTTTGGTAGATTTAAATGAAAATGATTTCTAAATTAAATAATTTGGCTGGGAATGAAGTGAATTTATTGACAGAAGTGAGTTTCAATGTAGTGTGGTTCATAGAGAAATGTGGATTTTTATATGGTCCTTTCTTAAAAGTTGAGTTTTTTTTTTTCCTTCTTTTTGACCCTTTGGTAAACTTTAGGAATTGAATATTTTTTTGGTAGAATAAACTTAAAGAGTGTATGTGCATTCTGACATGGTCCTTTCTTAACTATTGAATTGGTTTTTCTTTGACTCGTTGATAAACATAACCAATTGAATATTTTTTGGTAGAATATCACGTGTTTAATTGTTCTTCCTTTTTATGCTTTATATGACTCGTACTTTCAACTTCATATCTTCGAAGACCACTAATTAAGGTATTGTGCTATCAGTCCAAAGCTTCATTTCAGAATTACGTAATGTGACACCGTTTATTGACACATGCTTTCTTGAAATTGGAAGTGGAAAAGTGGGAATTTTACATTCGTTAGCTACAGTTACATAATAAAACTATCACATAGGTAGATGTTATTTTCAAAGAGAAGAAGGCTTAGAGACGGTTATTAATTCCATTGCAAAGTTCATGATTTTTGAAATTCAGTAGTTTCTCAATAGGAAATACAAAGTAGTACTTGTTATTCTTTTCACCCTCTCTTTATAATAATTGACTTTAATCATCAGAAAGAGCTGGATGGTATTTTGAGAGACTACGTGGGGAGAGAGAGCCCTCTATACTTTGCAGAGAGGCTGACTGAGCACTACAGACGTCCCAATGGTGAGGGGCCTCATATTTTCCTAAAGAGGGAAGACCTTAACCACACAGGGGCTCACAAAATTAACAATGCTGTTGCCCAAGCTTTGCTTGCTAAGCGTTTGGGAAAGAAACGGATTATAGCTGAAACAGGCGCAGGTCAGCATGGAGTTGCAACTGCAACTGTTTGTGCTAGGTTTGGACTAGAATGTATCATCTACATGGGTGCCCAAGATATGGACAGACAAGCTCTCAATGTGTTCAGAATGCGGCTTCTTGGGGCTGAGGTTTGTCCATTATAATTTTGGTTGTTTTCTTCCATTATTAATCTGCAGCCTTTGATTTGGAGGACTGTAATTTCATCATCCAAACTGTTATGATCAATTTGAACTTTCAAAACTGTGAATATCTTATTTTGTTAGAGAATTAGGGTCCTCAACACACCAGGAGTTTAATCTTATTTGTTCCCCTGGCTGAATGTTCACTTTTGCATATTTTAGATCCCTCCGATAACGTTTGTATTTATTACCCAATTGATATGTTGCTCTACTACATAGTCGGACATTCTGTTTGGTTATTCTCCTTTTTCATTGCTAGTTAGCACTCCCTGAACTTATGGATGTAACTTTCTCTGATTTGTATCCTTACTATGAATATGATTTGAAGTGCAGCTTATTCGGTCAAGCAAGCTGTATGGCATGTAATATAATTTGTCTTCTATTCTTTCCATCATTGTTTGTAGAGATAGTTTTGCAATATGGTGACAGTGTTTATACTTTTTCCAAGTCTTTTCATGAATCAGCATCTCGAAATATAAGGTTTATCTTATTAGGTGTGATCCATAGTTGGTACTCATCCTAGGTGTTTCTGTTGATGCCCTATATTTCTTGTGCTACAGCTGAAAATGAATAATCAAATTATAAATTACACTCACTTTGCAGGTTAGGCCAGTTCATTCTGGTACTGCCACTCTAAAGGATGCTACTTCAGAAGCTATAAGGGACTGGGTGACTAATGTGGAGACTACCCATTATATCTTAGGATCTGTTGCTGGGCCCCACCCGTATCCCATGATGGTGAGAGATTTTCATGCTGTGATTGGTAAAGAAACTAGAAAACAGGCCTTGGAGAAGTGGGGAGGGACGCCAGATGTTCTAGTAGCATGTGTTGGAGGAGGTTCTAATGCTATGGGACTATTTCATGAGTTTGTCAATGACGAAGATGTTCGGTTGGTTGGTGTGGAGGCTGCAGGTTTTGGCTTGGATAGTGGTAAGCATGCAGCCACTCTAACCAAAGGGGAAGTTGGGGTTCTACATGGAGCTATGAGTTATTTACTACAGGATGATGATGGACAAATAATTGAGCCTCACTCGATCAGTGCAGGGTATGGGATATATACAAGTTTCTCTTTATGATAAGGTTAGCTTGTTGTTCCAATCTTGCACCTGTCAAATTTAATGCATGTTTTCTTCTTCATGGTCTGCAGTTTGGATTACCCTGGGGTTGGACCAGAGCATAGTTATTTGAAAGATCTAGGCCGAGCTGAGTACCACAGTGTCACTGATGATGAAGCACTGGAAGGTACTGGATTGCAATATGTTCGTTTCTTGGTTTTTTTTTTTTTTTTTTTTTTTTTTTTGTTAGATATGTCATCCATCTTTTGAAAAGTTCTCTTTTTATTCTAAAATGACAAATGTTTTGATACTTATCTACTACAATCACTTTACTGTGCTCTGTTAAATATTTTTCTCTCTTTCCTATCTCACCCACCTTTTTAGGTGGAAACTGCTATGCATTCGTTTCATCTATTACCAATCTTGTAAACTGTGCATTGGCAAATAACTAAATCATGATCAAATATCACGGTTCTTTTTTAGGTTCCTGATGAGAAATTGTCTGTTCTAAATTTTAAATAAATTATAATAAATTAGTTTGACACAAGACCTATCTGTTACCATAATCTGAGCTCTGTTTCACCCAGTGATTCTCTGATCATTAATCTACTGCAGAGTCTTGATCTTGATAGTGGAGTTGTTGGTCTTGGGGGAGGTTTCTCTTCCTTGTATTTGTCTCTTGATTAATTTTAATTGTCATCTTAAATCACTATGAACTGTTGTTTTGGAAACTTGTACATCCGATTGGAACTTGATCTCTGTCCAAGTTGATGGTTGTGAAGCTAGCTTTCACCATTTCTGGTTGCTTCTTATTCTTCTGATCATTAGAGGCTAAATTCCCAATCTGGCTTGTGACTGCAGCTTTCAAGAGATTGTCACGATTAGAGGGCATAATCCCAGCTTTGGAGACATCTCATGCTCTGGCTTATCTTGAGAAGTTGTGCCCGACCCTCCCAGACGGAGCAAAGGTCGTCCTTAACTGCAGTGGCAGAGGGGATAAGGATGTCCAGACAGCAATCAAATATTTGCAAGTTTGACACATCACTATGGCTGCCATTACTAGTAAAACTAAAGGTCATTTTCCCTTCTTGGTAGAAGCTTCGTCTGAATTGAATTGTTTTCCAATATGTTGAGATCCGAGCTTGAAGACAATAAAGCATACATTACAAAACAAAGTTTCTTTTCCTTTCCTTTTTTTTTTTTTTTTTTAATTTCTTTCTTTTAGAAAAACTATATGTTGTATTTATACAAGTAAAGTTTGGATTTTGGTACAGATTCTGGCAAAAAGAAAAGTCTGACCTTGTGAGGATAGCTTTTACTATTTCTTGATCTTATTAGATATTTGACTTGCGGTTTTAATGAATATGAGTTTGTATCATGGTGTTTGGACTGTAACAAAAGAATAAGTTGGACAAACAGTGTAATTTGTGTTTGGACTAATATGTTGTATAGAAAGTGGGCTCTACAAACCTAGTTCCATAATATATGATCTTAACAAATCTCAGGGTTTGTTTAGATCGAGTTTGGGACAAGTAGTGAAGTTGCTAATTATGAGAAGTTGTAAATTCTTGAAGCCTACAGTATAAAGAGTTAATAGGGCACAAAAATTGATATTTTTTAGTTGTAGAGTCACAAATTCTTTGGGCTAAATAAGGAGTAAAGTTCACAACTCTATGTTTTCTAACTCCTAAACTTCTTGGTGCAAATCTCCCTAAGTATGTAAGTATTTTCAAATGAAAAAAAAAATATTAGTGTTTTTAAGCACTCGGAATGTCAATACGATTGAGAATATTTGGGCCACACAATTTGAATGATTCTACCTTAGATTGTTTGGTCAATTTTCATTTGCTAAAGGGCAAATACACCCCAATCCTTTCAATTGTGCGAAGACCAAAACCATATTCTTTCAAAAAAAAAATTTCAAAAGTTACAATATTATTCTGGTCTCTCTTTCAAACCTATCTTTGACATAGAAATCTATTAGAATGATGGTAAAACACCGACAATAACCTAGAGGCTAGAGCGAAAATTAAAACCTGAAATATTTAAAGTTACCATCACAATCATTCCACGGCTCATTTGGTTAAAGGTCAGTAAGAGAGTGAATATTTTGAAACAGAGGACGAGTTCGTAAATATCCAAACAACACAGCACACACGTGTGAGCAAAATCAATCACAAAGAGAGATTTGAGAGTTGATAGAAAAGACATGAAAAAGGAGCAGCGAGTGGACAAGTTGGAGGGGAATAATCCAAAGAAGATGCTTGTCAACACACCAACTACCACCATGTGAAACTTTTAAAGCAAAGGAAGAGAGGTCCACATAATAATTTATGATTCATAATCAAATAGGCAAAGGAGACAAAAGACAAGGTGTTCTCTTGTCATTATTATATATTAAAAACCATTTCCCTCCTTCCATTCCTTCAAACCCCCTTTTCTTCCTTCCTCATCTTCTCAAACAAAGAAGCTGCAACAAAATGCTTAATAACTTACTTAACCCACCCATATAGAAACTTATAAATTTAAACATTATTTATATCTACAACAAGAGAGCTGCTTGCTCCTGCTTCATTACAATAAAAATTTTGAGTCTTAAATATTCCGAAACGACCTCATTGGCTTCTCTTTCTTCGCCTTCTTTGTTGCTTTTTTCCCTTTTCTTTTTTGCCTCAAATGTACTATGAGACATACCTCCCTCTCCGATACATTAATGCTACATTATCGTAAACCTAAATTTGTGGTTCGTTTCTTCTCTCTTCATTGCTTTGCCTGCAAACAGAGGAAAAGATTTGGTCAACAAATTCTGTTGATTGTGAAAGTTTGTCTCTCATTAATGCATTCAATCTGATGTAAAGATTATCAAAGATGCTCGAGAATATTAAGGGAAATATAAACGTTCTTTTCAAGGAGGGAAGAAAAAGAAATGTCAACAAAATTTGTTCCTGTACCCTGTAAAGGAAAAAATAGAAAACCGATTTTCGACATTTACATTTCCAAGTCAGCATTCAAGAAATTGTGCGACAAACAATGAGGTCAGAATTCTAATATCTTGTGACCAGAGTGCATATCATAGATTTGGCAGTTCTGTTTCTATATCTTTTTACCCCTAATTCTTTTTCTTTGTTTTATTTATATTTTTTATTGGGGGCTTTGACATGGGAATAATGTGAACACATAAACCTTATCTTATCCTAACACAAGTATGGACCAATAGGTTATCTTCAAGACCCATACTAATATGATGAGATGATATATTTACTAAAGAACCAAGAAGAAGAACCAAGGAGGAGCAAATTCGAAGAACAAGGAATCACCTGCGAGTATATGAAGGTTCCAAGAACTGCAATGGCAGCTCCGAGAGCATTGACTGGCTGCACAGGTGTGCGGAAGATGATGATGGAAGAAACTATGACCGATATACGTTTCATGGTATTTCCAATGCTAAACGTCAAGGGAGAAATCTCATCCAAGGACATGTAAGACACCTGATTATAGAGATGGTAGAATATACTTTGCGCTGCAACCCACCTATATTTTTTCCCATGTAGTTACAAAATTATGTTAACAGCAAACAATCGATACAATAAGCATTATTTTAGGCTCAAACCAGCAATACAAGATTCAATCATATGACAAACATCATGCAACTTGCTTAATTATAAAGTTGAATAACAAGAAAATAATATTCCTATTTCAAGCTCATTCTACAAATCCATGTTACTACTTAAGAAGTAGCCAAAAAGATTACCAAGCTTATTATGAGATTTCGCATAAAATCCATTTTTTTGTCCTGAAACTAGAAGTGGTATCTGGTTTAATCTAGTTAGGTGTTTAAACAATCATTTCTAGAAATTATTGTTTGAACCGTCAGGATGCTCCCCCGCATGAAATTGACAGAAGGACACTTTCTATTTCAGTTCCCAAGTATGCAAATCCCATAAGCAAGACATTCCCAATATTAATCAGGATGGTTTTACTTTAATTAAGTACAGAGCTCAATAATATCATGTTAATATATTGCTTTAATCAGACAGAAGAATCATCAAACGGGCAATCAGATATGGAGAAAACATGAATAAAGTGGATTAATCATTAGCTGATAACTTCCCAATCGATGCCAAGAAACGAATATGTTAATAAAATTACCAAACAAAATGAGGTCCAATTTGAGAAACTGCCGTTTGCCATCCAGCAGCCCACAATTGTGGTCCTTCCACGGCAAATGCAAATGGTGTCAAGAGTAACAGAGACAAAATCGATAAACATGCATAGTAGTTCATCCCGCTAACAGATTTTCCCTTCATGCCCCTCTTCGAAAATATGTTGCGGAATACAAATGCCAAGTTTGATATCATGGCACCCATGAAACCTGAAGCGATAAAACCATAGGAAAGCAATTATATTAGAATTTATATAAGAACACTGTAGAGGGACAGCATTTATTCCAAAGCAAGCCAATGTCAGCAAAACATAAAACTACAAACAAGTATTAAAATATTGCAGTAATGTCTCAACTTGAAGTTTAGAGAGACAAAGCAGACTAAAGATAAGGAATGTAAACTACTTGTACATTAGTGAATGGTTAGCATGATACACAATAATCTTGAAAAGAACAACAATATTAGAGATCAGAGTTCCTAAAATTGCAAATAACTATACTTTTTATAATGGAAGGTTGAATTCAGTTACCCGTCATATTGAAGTTGAGCTCGGTCACAGCAGCGAGAGCACACCCACCGATGATCGGGAGGAGCGACAAGTAGACAGGAAGCGGGAAGGTCTCACCCAACAAGAACCTCGAAACCAATACGCTAAAAGCAGGTTCACCACTCTTGATGATGTGAGTGAATGAAACTGCAACCTTTGACATACTCACGGTTGCAGCAACATGTCCAATTGTATGGGCAACAGCAACCTTGAAACAAACAATAACATCAACATCAATAGATACAAACATTCAAGTTATCTAAACAAAGAAACTCATTAAAAAAAGGATAATTCAAATAAATTAGAACTCAGAGAATCTTTATTCTATCCTTAACACGAAAGAATGACAAGAAGAAATTAAAAGTTCTATGTCAAACTTAAAATTTCGATTGTGTAGTGATATTTTCAACTATACTAGGTTTATTTTTCCATCACAATTGCTTAATTTGGCTAGCTTTCCCTATCATCAGCTTTATCCTCAACCAAGAAGTGAAATTCAGTGGCTGAAAAATCAACCCATTCAAAAACCACAACATAACAAATAAGAAACTTCTATCTCTTTTGTCTTCTTTATGAAACAAACGTTTCCCTATCATAAAACCAAACAAATCCTAGTACAACTTACAGGGAACAAGGACTTCCAAAACTCCAAATCCGTTTTGGGAGCCTCGGCAATTCTCGTCATCCATGAGATCAACATGATCAGAGATCCGGCAGCAAGCGACAGAGTCGAGGTCAGCCATGGATATGGGTAAGCGTTCAACACTTTCTTGTTATAGATATTGAAAACCACGTTCAAAGCCCACCAAAGAGCGAAGTAGGATCCAATTTTCACCTTCTTCGCGGCCTCGGAAGGGACCTGGGTTTGCGGCAACTCAATGCTCGATTCGATTGGCTGCGATCTCTCAGCCTCGTAAGCTTCACATTTGATCAGATTAGCTTTACGAACCCCAAGTGATCCAAAATTCTCAAGCGTAGAAACATGTACAGCCTTATGAATAGAAACAGCCGAGTTTCGAGCTTTTTGCACTGGAAGAGGTGGAAGAAACGAGGATCGCTGAGAGGGAACGGAGATTTTGCTCCGAATAACACCATCAGAGCAATGGATGCCCCTAGAACATTGTTTCACAGCACAGATCATGGTAGAAATCCAACTGGGTATCACAAACTTCCAACAAATCAACGATTGAACTTCTGGGTTCGAGCAATAAGATCAACAAAACAAAGAGAGAGACCCAAAAAAAGGTTTCTCAAAGCTCAAAGAGCCGTGAAACGAACTGGTCTTTCACGACTCTAAAGGGACAAAGAAGCTACGACTTTCGAGCCCAACAAAAACCCCTTCAAAAAAGTGATCAAAACTGACCGACCCAGAAACAGAAATCAGGAGAAGAAACTATTTTTCAAAGGGAATTTTTTAAAGGGGATCAAATCAAATGAGACGGCGACAATCTTAAGGCTCCGAGGGAAAATTCAAGAATAGGGGGCTTTGGAAAATGGGTGGAATGGAATATTATTTGGAAAACCCACCAAAACTTTTCTTGTTTAGGAATGATGGGGTCAGTGGGGGAGCTGAGAAATAGGAAAATTTGAGAGGAATTCGTAATGGGGTTTGGATTTGGACTATGAAATGAGGAGAAGATTGGTTGCCATGTGATTTTAAGGATCATTTTCACGAGAAAAAGTGGTGGTTCAGTTTTTTTGGTATTGGAAAGTTGCCATGTAACCTTTGTAAGAATTGGAAACTTTGTATTTGGTATGATCAATCAGGGCTTCACCATGTAGTCATGTGCCCTCTTCCATGCTTGAATGATGTAATCTCCTCCTAGATCAAGAAAATACTTACGTAGATTTTCAATACCTTTCATTTTAATATATTTATATAAAAATGTGGGACGAGTATTATATCTAAGTCTTGTTACGCTTTAGATACATTTCATTTTGATCAAAGTAAGTTTAAGATTCATATGAAATTTTAAACAATCTCTTTTCAATAACTAATATAATGGTGGTTTTGTTGACATAAGTATAGCTTAATTTGTCTAATAGATGATTTAGGTTAAAAGTCATTTTTGGCCTCTTAACTTTCTTGGGTAATAATTAAATCTATTAACCTTGGTTTTTAAGGATTTAATCTCTATATTTTTAATCTTGTAACAATTTTGTTCTTATAGTTTATTGGGTAACAATTTAGTATATGCACCTTTAAATTTGGGACAACTAAATCCTACCATAAAACCTTTTACGAAAATTAAATGTCGATTTTTTATTATTTAACGATTTAGACTTTATAACTTTTAAGTATATTGATTCTTATTTAATTTATTGATCTACCTGGCTAAAAGTTCTATTAAATAGTTGAAATAATTTTTCCGATGAGAATTAAATCGTTACAATTTTTAGGGTATAGAACTTAAATTATTACATATTAAAATTTAAGGACTAAATTATTACAAAATTAAAAGTACAAAGAGCAAACCGTTACAAAACAAAATACACAGATTAAATTATTACTTCTAGGAAAGTTTAAGGACTGAAAGTGATTTTAACCTATAACTTAGGCGTTCTAATTTTCAAATCTCCATCTTTTTTCTGTTGAATAAGAAAAAATGTGCATTTCATGTAGCCTTTATTTTGGCGCCAATTGTTTAGGCTATATTTGATAACCATTTTATTTTTTGGTTCGAAAAATTGCAATGGGTAGCAATTTGACTATGCTATTTTGTAGGTGTGTCAATCATATTTGATAGTTTAAAAATATGACAAAAAATTTAAATATGGATTTATAGTTATTTTTTATTCCATATTTGCATGAAATAATCAATTGATAGGGAGAGAAAGAAAGAGAGAGAGAGAAAAGCGGCGATCAATGGCCGACGGACGGTGAATGGACGTGTAGCAGTCAATTGAGGTAAGTGGGGGAGGAGGTCAAGTGGTGGGTGGTGGGAGATGGCGTGGAGCAGTGCTAGTTGGTGAAAGAGAGAAGTTGGAGAAAAGAAAGATAGAAAGAGGAAAAAAAAGTGGTGAACGACGACCAACTGGCGATTGGCGACTGAACATGCTACAGTAGACGAAGGTGAACAACGATGAGGAGTACTGATGTAAGTGTATCATTATAAAATATATCAATTCAATCGTACATCATTATCAAGTGTATCAGCAGTATATCAGCCAAGTGTATTAACAGTATATCAGTCTAGTATATTGACAATATATCAGTTAAATGTATTACCATTATAAAAGAATACCTCATAATCAAGTTTATCAGTAGTATATCAGTCAAGTGTATCATTATCAAATATATTAGTCAAATGTATCAAGTTTATCACCAATATAAACAAGTGAATGATTGACAAATTTATCCACAGTTTATCCATCAATTGCATAATTATCAACTATATCAAGTGTATATCAGTAGTGTATCAAGTGTATCGGGTGTGTCAAATGTATATCAATAGTATAATATATGTATCATGTGTATCGGGTGTATCAAGTGTATCGAGTGTATTATATGTATATTAATAGTGAGGGTATTTGTGATGTTTTACATTTTTTACATGCGGGTTGGACTGTGTTTTTGCCATTTTTGCAAACAACAAACATATGGGCTATGGGTCTTATTGATGTATTTTGTTTTACCTTTTTTGCAGTTCTTCTTTTTGTTTTCGTTCCCTTTTTTTCTTTCTGTTTTTGGTTTTCTGATTTTAGTTTTCAAAAATAAAACTCACACATATTTGATAACTATTTTTTTGTTCAATCCTCATCCTAGTAATTATCCTCCTAAAATAGGAGACCAAAGATATAGACAAAATATACTATTAAAAATATTAAAATATTAAGTTTGAACACTACCAACTAATATAACTCTAAAAAAAACAATAATACCCAATTTTAATTTTAACCACATAATTAGAAATGCTTTTGTATTAAATAGAAATGAAATTGTTTTTCTTTTTTTGTGGAATGTTATTAATATTACTATTGTTATTTTGGAAAATTATCATAAATAACCCTTCAAAGTTTTCATTTTTCACCATGAGTATCCTTTTGTCAACTTATTATAATAGCTTTTCTTGGTCCTTCTCAACCAAGATCGACCCTCAAGATTAGATGAAAATATTGGAACTTTACTTTTGAATCGACAATGAAAATACCATTTTATCCCTGATTCAAAACTCATTTTTTTTTTTTAATCAGCAAACTAAATGACTCTCATGCCAAACACACTCAAAATGTGTCAAACTCTCTGAAAATTTGGGCGTTTGGGGTAAATAATGGAATAGTGTAAGGAGTTATGAAGTCTACAAAGTCATGGGGCCCACAGTATAAGAATTGTCAAAATATAAAAATGATTTTTTTTATTAGTGAGACCCACCAATTCATTGGGCCAAACAGGGAGTGGAGTTTACAACTCCACCTTCCCAACTCATACTTTACAACTCTTGAGGCCAAACATGACAAATATTCAGCTTTTTTTCACATGATTTGTTAGTATTTCGACTCACACAAATTAAAAGTAACCATATTTATTATTTTTTACCTTCTCTAATTTTTAGGACTCTCTGAAATTAGGATTTTTCAGAATGAAAATCTTTAGTGAATTTTGGGACTCTTTGATGCTTTACGTATTGGTAGTTTAAGTTTTTCTTCTTTTTTCTTCTCTCTTTTTTTGGATGCGAGTTAACGGTTATGGACTTATGTTGCATTATTTGGGAAAAAATCGTAGTCACTCTTGGAATTAAATTGAATCTCTCTCAAGATTGATGCAATCTCTTCCAAAATTGGTATGGAGATGGACTTTTATAACACATTCTATAGTTGATCTCAGTACGATGCTCGACCAAGATTTGTATCAAGACTAAAATATGATGTGTATTAATTAAATTTTGAGTCATGCCCTAGTCCGAGAGGTTTGAGACCTAAAGGTTTTATGTATATTGTTTTCAATCTCAAGACCGTTCTTGGTCGGGATCTACATCAAGATTAAAGGAAAACTCTACATTTTGTGTCAATTTACTGTCTATTGTATGATTGCAAATTAATTTATTCTGTTTTTACCTTTGTTTTATAGATGACAATAGTACTAAAAATCTGTAGAGAGTGATTATTTTCCGATTACTCTAACATGGTGTTCCCAACTTGCAAAAATTGTGTCTTTAATTAAGACTAATAAGTCTAGTTCAATTACACATGTTTAGACAAACATATTTTGGTCATTTCTTGGATTCACAATTAGTTTTTAATGATCCTGTATATCATTATATTTTGTTAATAGTGATAAACGAGAGGAGGGAGGAGTTTTTTTTTTTTTTTTTTAATATTGCAACCTTGTTAAAAAAATATATAAAAGTTCTCATGTTCTACATGTGACCTAGTGGAAAACTAGGGTTTTTTCAATGTGACCTACCACATTTAAACTACCTCCCTAGAATTACTCATTGTTTTCAAATGTTCTAAGCTGGACTTTCTGCCATACTTCCACTTCACAAACACATTCTACTCTCTCTCTTCTTTATTCATTTCTTTTAACGCCTTTCCTACTTGGTTTTTGAAACACTTGAAAGTAGAGATATTCGTTTGGATTGGGTTGAAGGATTTTTTAGACCGATCAATTGTTCGAGTTGTAAATTTCTTCCACCCAAATAATCCGTGGATTGGTTTGGGTTAGTCAAATCATTATTTAAAATTTTGTTCTAGAAAGAAGCAAAACGTATATACGTAAAACTCTAATTTAATTATTTTCATATATTAAATTAATATTAACAACTCAATTTCAATTTATATAATGAAAATTTTCTTTCTAAAATGCAAATAAACTATTTTTAAAAGTTGTTAAAGAATAAAATATTCAAAAAATATTGAAATTAAATAAAATTAAAATCAATATATGTATAAATAATTGTGTTATAAGTAACAAAAAAAAATATATTTTAAAGTTCATAATAAGTTCGGGTTGGTTTGAGTTGGTTTGGGTTATATTAGGCGAACTCATGAACAACCAAACCTATAAAATTTTTATTTATTTAAACTCAACCCAACCCAACCTAAGTGAGTTGATAACTCAATCCAAACCGCATGGATTGGATTGGGTTTATTGATTTTTTGGAACATCAAGTTTTTTGAACACCCCTACTTGAAAGCAAAAGCTAGCTTATTTTGCTTAAGGAGTAGTTACTTTAAGAAGGTAACATCTTCAACATTCTACCTTCTTAAAAACTACAATATTTCCCTAAATGATTTGAAAAAATATATATTTTTATAAAAACTTTTAAAAATTATAATATTGAAAGAAAAGTCAAGAATAGGAAAATGTTTGGAGCTTTAATATTTGATAGAGAAAACCTGTTGAAGGTCTTCCTAATCAAATACAATTTATAATATCAATCTAAAAATTACCATTACTTAATAGTATTAGTAGCAAGATCTGATTAATCCGCAAGGAAGCATAAAATCAGTTTCACTAAGCTAATTTTTTAATTAAAGTGGTAAATGGGAGAGGGTTTTGGTGTAGATAGAGACAGTGCAATGCGAAAAAATAAAATGTAAGAGAGTAAAGGATAGAAGTGTAATCTAACTAAACATTTTGACTTAGAAGAATGAAATGACCCAATGGAAATTTGATCACGAGATTTCTATTTTAGACAATTGCAAACATGGTCTACTTAACGCAAAAATAATGAATTAAGCATCTTAACTCATTAATTAACATTTGCATCCTAATTAAACTAAGCATTAAACTAACAAGTAATGAAACATCCAAGCTAGCAAAAAAGTCACATTAAGAATTAGGGAGAAACTTGACATTTAATTAACTTGTAGCACCTAATTAACTAATCGATTTATTCTTTAGTCCTAAGCCGATCAACCCACCTATGTGCTCTCAATAACGTCGTGAAAGACATACATACATGAATTAATTTATTGTTACTTTGTTGCCAATACTAGGGGTATTCAAATGACTCTATAACCCGAATAATCAGGCTACCTAACTCAAACTATAAGGGTTGAGTTGGGTTAGTTTTAAATTTAGGTTGGATTGGCTTTGTATAGAAGACCGTGTAAGACTCTAGTATGTTGGAATGAAGTAGGAGAAAGGAAATTGATAGGCCTAAAACTTGTTCAACAGATGTCTGACAGTGTTAAGGTTATCAAGGAGAATCTTAAGATAGCCCGAGACAGATAAAAGAGTTATGCAAACAAGAGGAGAAGAGAATTAGAGTTTGAAGTTGGTGATCAGGTATTCCTTAATTTATCCCCATGGAAAGGAATACTTAGGTTTGGTAGGAAAGGGAAGTTGAGTCCAAGGTACATGTAGAATGAATCGGTCCAACAGCTTACATGTTAGATTTACCCTCAGAAATATCTCATATCCATGATGTTTTCCAGGTATCAATGTTGAGGAAATATGTACCAGATTATACCCATGTATTATCCAAACAGCCAATACAACTAAAGAAAATTTTGACTTACAAGGAAAAACCAGTAGAGATTCTTGATAAAAAAGAGCAAGTGCTGAGAAACAAGATGATACTTTTAGTAAAGGTATTATGGAGAAATCATGGCATTAAGAAAGCCACTTGGGAAGCTGAAGAGCAAATAAGAAATGGTTATTCAGCTGACAGAATTGAAGCAAATTTCGAGGACGAAATTTCTTAAGGGGGAGGTAAATTGTAAACCTCGAACCCTACTTATCCTACTTAAATATATTAATTAATATGTTGAGTAGGTTTAAATGTGATATATTGTAGGGAAAATTTGAAGGATAAAAAGGATGCTTTAAGAATAAAGGAAAAGTTGCAAGTATTGGAAATGAGGTCCCAGGTAGCTTTGTGTTTGACCTTAGCAAGTGGGAAATTTGACTAAGTATGGGAATAGGCGTGGGTTCCATGAGGCGTTGGTGTGAGGAACTTGAGAGGTGATGACCTTATCATTAGAAGTTAGGTGAGCATCTAGAAGAGTTAGCCTCGTTGGATAAGTATTGGTCGCATGAGGACACATTGCTTGGAGGCTTTGATGCGTTGAAGCTTGGGACATGGTATGCGGTAGCCAAGTCTTCTTGAGGTTATTTGGGCGTATGGTAGGCAGGAGGGAAGGTGCTGATAATAAGCTAAGTGTTAGCCGCAAGGAATGTAGGCTTGAGCACACATCATGGGCGAAGCTGCCTAGGCTTTGAGGCTGGGCATGTGCACTGGCCAGTGTGTGGGCTGTGAGGACTATGCGTTGGCCACGAGCCTATGAGAGGAAAAGTTGTGAGATGAGTCGAACATGCGTCGAGTGGTAGGTGGTGTGCGACAAAGAAAGAATTGGGTGATGGCATGGCTGGGCATTGGCATAAAGGTGCTATCTAGGTGATGGTGTGATGCTTGGTGATAGTGCTACAAGCTAGGAAAGTTAAGGCGACATCCTTGAGTAAGGTGTTGTGCCTAGGCGGCCTTGAGACATGCGGCCAAAGGGTTGTGTAATGGCAAGGCTGGTAAACTAGCGTTGATCAATGTTAATGTTAAGTAGCTATTGTGTTGAAGTATGGAAAAATAATCAGCTTAACCACCGTTTTAAGTGGCCAACTATTATGATCAGATAAATTAATCCCACTTAAGGGATGAGGTTGCAGCTTAATAGTTAAAGTAAAGCATACAAACTCGAGTATAAAAAGGAAGGGTGAATTTAGATGCACAGTTTGAGCAATCTACTCAGGCTATGAAGGTAACTTCAAAGCCATCTGAAAGCTTGGTGACTTTAGTTGATAAGATACGGTTGTTGGAAGGAAACTCTAAAGGAATTGAGCTGGAAACTGAAGAAATTACAAGAAGGTCGAGTTCTCGGGTGAATATGGGCCAATAATGAATATTTGGAGTTTCTAGCCAAACCACGAAGAATTATGAGCTCAAATTTTAAGGTAAATATGATAAGACAATTTTGAATAAGTTTGTAGAAGAAAAGTTTCTGAAGAAAGGTTTTGAAAATAAGTTATGTGAATTATAAATTGAATATCAAAATTTTGAACAAGCAGGCAGCTGCTTGAGATGAACCAGCAGGCAGTTCAATGTTGACATGCGTACAAGGGAAAAAGTGAGTTCTAGCATGCGTTGAGCAGAGATTTAGGTTATGTATGCGAGCGTGGAAGGCTTGGACGCATAAGGAAAGGGCTGCGCGATGAGTTGTGGCCGTTGAAGTGCCTAGCCATGCGATGAGTGCATGTATCATGGGCGATGGAGGTGTGTGATTGCCACATAGCCAAGGTTAAAGAAAATTTCCAAGTGTTCAACGTATAGTAAGGTAGCCGTTGAGAGGTAAGACCAATGTGTTAAGGAAAATGTGAAGCTTAATTATGCAAGTTAGTCTCAAAAGGGAGACCATTCCTAGTAGCTAAAGTATGTTATCATGTTCACAGGGTTGACACCAATAAGAGAAGCTTATCAACCTTAGGAGGATTGCTTAAAGCCGTGAGTGACTATGATTGTTTTTTAAATGTTTAGGAATCCATGTTTTAGTGGAAGTTTATTCTCATGCTAGTTAATTTAAAATAAGTTTTCATGCAAACAAATTCTTCTAAGTTATGAATGCATGCTAGTTTATAAAGTTTATGAGCATGTTTCAATAATGTTTATAAGAATGCGTTGGAAAGTCATGTTTCACCAAAAGCTATGTTTTATGATTCCATGTATAGTAAGCTTGTATCATGAAAGTTATGTTAAACTTGATACTAAAGAACTTAGAGAAGATATCTGAGCAGTAGTTGTGACACTCTCACCTTACAAAGATTACTTAAGAATAGGAAGTAGCTTAAAATGCAAGCTTATAGGGAGAAACTTTGCTAAACTATGCTTTAGAAGAGGATAATTAAGTATAGTAGTTAAATGGCTAAGTATTGATTGTGGAAATGGTGGCCAAGCATGGAAGTATCCTAGGCGTTGAAGGGCCAAGCTTTGAGTAAATACTAGGTAAGCTCGAGTATTTACCAAATGTCATCAAGGAAAGGCCATCATACATCGAGTAAAGGCCATCGTGCATCGAGTATGGGCATTGTGCATCGAGTATCTGCCAGGCACGAGCAAAGAAGCGCTCGATTGTGCACGAGCGTGGGCGCTGGGCGTTAGGTCATTGCGCAAGGGTGAACGCATGATTGCACGCGGAGCACAAGGATGAGCGCAAGGCTGGGTGCAAGATGATGAGCGCAAAGTGCTGAGAATGCGTTGTGTGTTGGAGCGTGCGACTGATAGGCATACGATGTGCACTGGGGCTATGCGATGCAAAAGCAAGGCGATGAGGCTAGGGCTGTGCAACAAAGCTAGGAATCGTGCAATGAGGCATGCAATGTGTGTTGACAAGATCGTGCGATTCTCATGTGATGCCAAGGCTTGTAGGACCATGCGTTGAAGGTACTATGCATCGGCCTATGAAGTATGCACCAATCATAAGGCTAAGTATGGGAAGAAGAATGCGGTCATTTGGACTATGCATTGGCCTTGAGAATTTAGTTGGACGCATATGACTAGGCAAGGCATAAGAGACATGTTGGACACATGGAGTTGCTGGCCAAGAGTGTGGTGGTTGAAACTAGTTATGCGTTGGAAGGCCCTAGTCATGCGGTAATGGTGTGCTCTACATTAATGTTGAAGTTTGATTATGCTCCAAGGTCATTCGAGGTTAGAAAGGACTTCACGAGCGCATGGGACAAAGTTGGTTAGGCATAGAGTTGGTGATGGGAGTGACATGCGATGAAGGAGATGCATTGGTCTTGATGGGCGCATGCGCCAAAGGTAAGCCATGCGAAAGGATATGTGGCCAAGTAAGGTTATGCGATGGTATTGAGGTTAGTATGGCACATGAGAGGNCGAAAGGATATGTGGCCAAGTAAGGTTATGCGATGGTATTGAGGTTAGTATGGCACATGAGAGGTGATGCATTGGTCAAGCTATGCGTTCAAACAAACATGTGGCCACGAAGGAGTTTATGCGATGACAAGAAAACTTGGAGGACAAGGCTGAGTTACTAATTCATCCAAACATGTGGCCAACTAAGGGATGTCTTAGATTTCATGCAAGTTGAGGTGGCACATGAGAAGACATGCAAATTGAAGGAGTTTCATTGGTTAAAGGTGGTGAGGACATTTCACTATTAATATGGCAAGGGTTAGCGCTGGAAGCATAAGAAGAAGGCACTTAGACATGCAAACAAGCTAGAGGTGTCAAACTAGGAAGAAAGAGTGTTTGAGAGGAAGTTCGGAGGAAGCCTTGTGTTAATCAGAAAGGGCATGCGTTGATAGTGAAAACCCTTGCGTTGGTCAAAGATAGAAGGTGCAAGTGCTGTTCAGGCTTTACGGGTAGACTGCAACACCAAGTTCAAATGAGGATTTCTCCTAAACTACTTGTGAAAATCAAGTGATTCTTGAGCCAAAATCTCATAAATTGAATGTAGTTTCTGTATGAGGGATGCTATAAGGAAATTCTAAGTAAGAGCTGTCAAAATTGAAGGAAACCTAGAGGTGTTCACAGAATAAGGAACAGTCGAGCCAGGTGGAGAAATCTTGAGATTCAGAACTCTCGCGTTGAAATTTGAAGGCCAAATTTTAAGGTAAGTAAGCTAAGAAATTTCTAAACATATTTGTAGGAAAAAGTGTCCCGAAATAAGGTCTGAAATAAAGAGAAATCTGAGCTTCAAAATGAATCTGAAATAGGGTTCCAAACGGAAGCCAAGGGAAACCAGGGAACTTAGGAAGAGAGAAAGGTTCCAACAAATCACGATGAGTGATTCTCTTTTAAATTATTTTAGCATATTTTAAATTATTTATTAGTATTATGAACGAATGGTCAAAACCATGAAGATAACACGTGGCCAGGATGGTCAGGGGGTCAACGAGCCTAACTCTTGAGCTTGAGACAGAATCTCACGGTATGGTTAGGAGGCCATGAGGCCTATTCCCGAGCCTGTGGAAGGAACCTTGCATGGATGGTCAGAAGGTCAACAAGCCTAGCTTTTGAACTCATAAAAGGAAGATCTATGTGCAGATAGGGAAATAAGCAGTTATAATGAGTAATTGTTTTAACTTTCTACCATGTGTGTAGGTAGGGTTGAGAAAAAAATCATTTAAGGTGGAGGTTTGTGTAGTAACCTCATGTTGTGATTTACTTATATGTTTATAAGTTGAAAGAGACTTGTTAAGCTGTTACGACTCATTGGGATTAAAGGCTCACATTTTTCTTTAATGTAAAAAAGAGAGAATTTTATTTTTGAGGTCAACAGACCTAGCTCCTGAGCCCGAGACAGAATCTCACGAGATGGTTAAGGGGCCATAAAGCCTAGTTCCTGAGCCTGTGGAAGGAATCTTTCATGTGATGGTTAGAGGGTCAACGGGCCTAGCTTCTGAGTACATAAGAGGGAGATCTATGTGCACATAGGGAAATAAGCAGTTATAATGAGTAATCGTTTTAATTATCTACATTGTGTGTAGATAGGGTTGAGAACAGATTCATTCGAGGTGGAGGTTTGTGTAGTAACCTCGTGCTATGATTTGCTTATATGATTTTAAGTTGAAGAGACTTGTTAAGTTGTTACCACTCATTGGGCTTAAAGGCTCATGTTTTTCTTTAGTGTCTTCCTTGCAGGTAGCAGACGAGTCCAGGTTGCTAAAGAAGTCGAGGTCTGCTACAAGTTAGAATATTGCTAGATTAAGTTGTAATTGGGATGAGACTAATGTTGTAAAAAATTATTTAAAAAGTGTATAAACTAGTTTCCAAAATGAGTTACGCTTCCAGTTGTTTTCTTAAAATTCTGTTGTAAGTTTATTTGTTTAAACGAGCTAGTAGAGTTGGCCAATAGATGTCATGAAAGAATGGTATCTGTTGTCCTCACGCCTTCTTTTGGGTTAAAGAGGTAAACTCGGGAAGGGATGTGACAAGTAGTACCTAAGGTATGATGGTACTTAGCTATTACTACATGCACGTAGGTAGATTTGACGTCAAGGGATTGAGAAAAAGGGTTCTCTCTTGAGTAAGGTTTGACATTGAGAGATTAAGCAAAAGGGTTCTGTTACAAAATCAGCAATTAAAGAATACAAAAAGGAGCGTAGAGATAGAGAAGATCGACACACAAATATACGTGGTTCACTAACAGTGTGTTAGCTACGTCCATGGGAAGAGGGAGAACAGTATTATTAGAGAGAATGTTTTCAGAAAATTACATCATAAAACGACGCCTTTAGGGTTAAAGAGATTATATAACGCACTACTCTAAACCTTTGGTTGTTCGAACTGCCAATAGACAGATTCAAGGCATTTCGACAGGTTCTCTCTTAACTCAGAATCAACTTAGCTATGTTTCAGATGTGATATGATTAAAGGTTTTATAAACATGTTTGCTTGAAAAGTTTTCAGTATTCAGTTTTCTAGCTTTCAGTTTTAAGCATGAGAACTATGTTTTTATTAAGTCATTCACTGGGCTAGTAGCTCACTCCGTTTTTTTTAAATGTTTTCTTTTTCCTAGGTAGTGGTCAACTCCCCAAAAGATAACTATGTTGCTGCTATCCATTCAAAGACTCCAACTTGGGAAAAGATTAGGCGTTTGTTTTGTAAATATTTGTACACGTTTTGTTCAAACAAGGACTAGTTTAGTAAGTTAGGCCAAAGGATATGTCATGTATATGAATAGTTGTTATGAAACCCTGTTGATGTAAGTCTGTTGAATGTTGGTTACATCAGTAAATGTATGTTTGTATAATTCAGGGTCTCTAAGACAGATTAAGCAGGTTAGTAGGTAGTAAATGCCAATAAGAAGATTGGTAACTATTGTCGTCACATTCCCTTTCAGGTTAAGAGGGTAATCTGGACGGGGGTGTGACATCTTCAAATCTTTTTCTGGTCTTCATTCTTATATGTAACTTATCTCACATGTATAGGGATGTCTCCAAAATGTCTTCCTTACTATTCTTTAGCAAGGAATTGGTTTGTGGGAACTTCCTTTTGAAATAGATAATGAATCAATTTTGTTATAAGAGTGTTTTTTTTTTTTTTTTTTTTTTTTTAAGAAAAACCATTTCTCTCTAAAAGCTTGAAAAAAAGATCTGAGAGGAGGAATAAGTTTTTCTCTTGAATAACTAAAATCACCTTAAAAAAAACTCTCCACCTTTTTTTTTAATGTGAAGCGGGATTGATTTTTTTCAAAGACAAAACCACCCACTTCATCCATTTATTAAATTAAACTAATTTAATTTAATTAACTTATTTACTAATTAAAATAATTAATAACTAACTTAAGTTAGTTAATTAATTCACAAAATTAAATATCTAACATTTAACTAAAAATTTGAATCTTATTCAAATATGTCTCTTTTATAACCTATAGTTTTTAATATGAATCTCGTTCATATTAACTTTTTGGTGTAACAAGGTGAGAGTAAAACATGTTAAAAATAAAAGAGTAGGGAATAGAATAACAACACAGTTACGTGGAAACCCTAGTATAGGGAGAAAAACCACGATAGACACTGATTTTTATTATTAATTTTGATACATAAAGTACAAAAGAATAGGCCAAATAAATAGACTAGTGGAAAGCCCTAGGGTACACACAATTACTAAAATACCCTTAGGGTTACAAGCTGTTTTTCGACACTCCCCCTCAAGTTGGGGTGTAAATATCAATAAGGCCCAACTTGCTGACACAGTAATCAAAGCTTTGTCTTAGTAACCTTTTGTGAGCACATCTGCAACTTGCTGATTTGAGGGAACATAAGGAATGCATATACTTCCGTTGTCAAGTCTTTCCTTGATGAAGTGCCGGTTGATCTCAACGTGGTTTGTTCTGTCATGCTCAACAAGATTATTTGCAATACTTATTGCTGCCTTATTGTCACAAAACAGTTTCATTGGGAGCTCATTATCTTGATGAAGATCTGACAACACTTTCATCAACTAGATTTCTTCACAAATCCCTAAACTCATGGCCCGATACTCAGCTTCTGCATTACTTCTGGCCACAACTTCTTGTTTCTTGCTTCTCCAGGTCACAAGATTACCTCAAACAAATGTGCAATACCCTGATGTTGATTTTCTATCAACAATAGACCCTGCCCAATTAGAATCAGTGTAGGCTTCAATGCAGTGTTTATCAGACTTCTTGAACATTAACCCCTTACCTGGTGTGCCTTTCAGATATCGTAAGATGCGTTCAACGGCTGTCATGTGTTCTTCACAAGGAGCCTGCATAAACTGACTGACGACACACACTTCATATGAAATATCAGGTCTCGTATGAGATAAGTATATCAATTTCCCAACTAACCACTGATACCTCTCTTTATTGACCGGAACACTGTTACTAGTATTGCTGAGCTTTGAATTATATTCAACTGGGGTGTCAGCATGTTTGCACCCAGTCATTCCTATTTCCATTAGAAGATCAATCGTGTATTTCCATTGGGACACTAAGATTCCGTCCCTAGACCGAGCTACTTCCATTCCAAGAAAGTATCTTAACTTCCCAAGGTCTTTAATTTCAAACTCTTTGGCCATCTTTGCTTTGAGTTTCACAATTTCATCATCATCATTACCGGAGAGCACAATATCGTCAACGTACACAATGAGAACTGCTACCTTCCCTGAAGTTGACTTCTTTGTAAAAAGTGTGTGATCTGAGTGCCCTTGGGTATACCCTTGTCCTTTGACAAAGGTGGCAAATCTGTTAAACCATGCTCTTAGAGACTGTTTCAACCCATATAGCGAATTTCTCAACCAACAGACTCGCTGTGTGAACTGATCTTCAAATCCGGAAGGAGGATTCATGTAGACTTCCTCCTCAAGTTCTCCATTGAGAAAGGCATTATTTACATCCAGTTGATGCAGAGGCCAATCTCTGTTAACTGCAACTGATAACAATACTCGGATAGTATTGAGTTTAACTACGGGAGATAATGTCTCGGAGTAATCTACCCCAAAGGTTTGAGTAAACCCTTTGGCAACTAACCTGGCCTTGTACCGATCAACAATCCCATCTGATTTGTACTTTATAGTGAAAACTCATTTGCACCCAACTGTCTTGTGCTCTTTAGGTAGGATCACCTGGTCCCACGTTCCATTTTTCTCTAGAGCACTCATCTTCTCCATAACAGTAGCCTTCCAAACTTCAATTCCCATTGCTTCCTGTATGTTACTCGGTATCACCCCTGTATCTAAACTAGTAGTAAAGGCCCTAAATTCAGATGATAGGTTACTGTATGTCATGTAACTATACATAGGGTACCTTGGACATGACCGAATACCTTTCCTCAGGGCTATTGAACAATTAAGAGAAGCATCATACTTCTTTAAACTATCAGAATTTCTACTGTGATCACTAGTCTCCTCTTCCTATTTCTCATCTTCAGAAATCATCACCTTTTCACCATTATCTCTAGTATCACTTACATTTTCTAGAACTGTGTCTGAATTGTCATTCACTGTCGTCTTCCCATCTACTATAGTGGTACTGCTCCTTTTTCCTCTCTGCACTTGTTAGTCTCAGTACAAGTATCAATCTCATTAATTTCTAGAATATACGTACCTGATGTCGGGTTTGACTCATGGACTAGAGCCGGAGATGCAACAAGTGACGCTGTTTCCTTCCTAAGATTCTTCCTATAGTATGTTATCCATGGGACTTGATTGGTAGGAAGGATAGGACCGACATGTTCGGGAATAGGAGATAACTTCAAGGGAATTATATATGTGGATCAGTTAGTCTTTTCACTAGAGGTCTCCCCCTAAAGATGGCTAATAGTGAAGAAGGGCTGATCTTCAAGGAAGGTGATATCTATGAAAATAAAATATTTTCGAGATGATGGGTGGTAATATTTATACCCACGCTGATGGAGTGGATACTCAACAAAGACGCATTTTTTAGCACGGGGGTAAATTTCATGCGGTTTAGACCATGGGAGTGAACAAAGGCAACACAGCCAAAAGCTCAAAGTGGTACATCAGAGACTAAACGGGTCGTAGGGTAGGACTCTTTCAAACAGTCTAATGGGTTTTGAAAATTGAGGACTCGGGAAGGCATTCGGTTGATTAAGTGAGCAGCAGTATGGATGACATCACCCTATAGGTAAGATGGGAGTGATGTGGATGCATTAAGGACCTGGTAACTTCCACCAAATGACGATTTTTCCTCTCGGCTATCCCATTCTTTTTTGGAGTGTAGGCACACGAACTCTGGTGGATAATCCTTTTGGATGCAAGAAACTCCTGAAATGAAGCGTTAAAGAATTCCCGCCCATTGTCACTTCTCAAAATACCAATCCTGGCATTAAACTGGGTTTCCAAAGTGGTATAAAATTGCTGGAATACAGATAACACCTCGGACTTATCAGTGAGAAGAAAGACCCAAGTAAGCCGAGTGTGGTCGTCTATAAAGGTAACAAACCAGTGTTTCCCTGTGGAGGTTGTGATTGATGAGAGACCCCAAATATCACTGTGGACTAAGGAGAAGGGTTTGGATGGTTTATAGGGCTGGGAGTGGAAGGAGATACGACTCTGTTTTGCACGAATACACAGTTCACACTTTAAAGAAGACACATTAATATTGTGAATAAATGCAGAAATAAGTATTTCATGTACTAAAAGTTTGGATGCCCTAAACGGTAATGCCATAATAGAAAATCATTCTCAAAGTTAGAAAAATTTAAGGAGATAAGGCTAGTCCTATAATTATTCCTAGAGGAAGCATCATCAGTTAGGAAGTAGAGTCCCTCATCGTGCCGGGCAATGTCAATCGTCATCCCCGAGCTTAGATCCTAAAATAAAACAGAGTCGGGTGAAAAAACTATCTGACAATTCAGATCTCTTGTAATCTTACTGATGGATAACAAATTATATGAAATTTTAGGAACATGCAAAACATCTCGCAAAATCAAACCCTCAAACAGAGATAAATCCCATTTTCCTGCAACAGGTGCGAACGACCCATCTGCAATCCTAATTCATTCGTTACCAACAATTGGATAATATGAGAGAAACTGATCAGAGGTACCAGTAAGATGATCTATCACCCGTGAGTCAACAATCCAAGGTTTTTTACCATTCACACTAATAAGACCAAAAGACTGTATATTGCCTGACTGGGCGATGGTACTGATTCCAACCGTACTCAGGGTGGTCGTATTGTCAACTGAGGGAAACCCAGACAGGATATTTGTAGTAGGTAAAATAGGGAAATAATTTACTGGGTTTTCATCTGGGTATTGGGTTGAGCCACAACCGGTTGGAAACGGGGCAGCCACTAACGGCTGGAAGAAGATCGCTGGCTGGAAGGTAGTCGTCGGCTGGAGGGGGGTCACCGGCTGAAGGTGGTCGCCGGCTTGTTATTGGTCAAACGAACTAGGGCCAGGTACGGACGGATCTACCGTGTTTGGTGCGATTCCTCGTAGATCGGATAGATCTGGTGCAACCGGTACGGCTGGCGGCGACCCATGGTTCGAATCGACCAAAAACATGTCTGTCCGTCCATCGAAGACCCGTTTAGACTTGCTCGTCTGGTGGTCATCTGGAATCGTCCAGTCGGGTTCGCGTTCACTTGCGGAAGTAGACCAGTCGTGTTTGCATTCAAGGCAGACCCTTGGAGGTTGATCTGACCTGAAGCGTACCAGCAGACTGGTGCGACTACACTGGGGTGGACGTCTGTGACCGCGCGGCGAACTCCAACGGCCTGGAAGGCAGCACCCTGTAACCTGGTCTGATCAAATCTGTCTGATGCGGCTGCTCCCACGGACGGCAGCTCTCCGTTGACTGCTATTGGATGGTCGAAAGTAACTCTGGCAAGGCTACTTGAAAACACTCTTTTACGGCTGCTCGAATAGCCGTCTTCATGTCAAAAACCAAAGTTCCAACAGCAGAAGATGACTATGCTTGATTCTCTTCCATAACAGCTAGGGTTTCGTCGCCGGGCTCTGATACCATGTTAAAAATAAAAGAGTAGGGAAGAGAATAACAACACAGTTGCGTGGAAACCCTAGTACAGGGAGAAAAACCACGATAGACACTGATTTTTATTATTAATTCTGATACACAAAGTACAAGAGAATAAGCCAAATAAATAGACTAGTGGAAAGCCCTAGGGTATACACAATTACTAAGATACCCCTAGGGTTACAAGTCATTTTTCGACAAAACTCAATTCTAAAAAATGCTTCAAAGATATATTAATTGTGAGGAGAGTTTAGTTAAATACTAAACTCTTTAACAACCTAAAACTAATTTGGTTACTAATGGTAACTTTTATCCAATATAGATTACAACATCAAGAACTTAATGAACCAACTATAAGTTCAAAAACATCAAGATTCGGCTGTTACACTTAACTAAGGGACAAAATATAAGGATGACTACTTCAAAATACATCAAATTCCCTCCGTGCAAATGATATAAAACTCGTCCTCGAGTTTAAGCTGAAAGAGATAGTTGGTCATGTGGGAAGTATTCTATCAAGTTGGCTATATTGTAAATCCTTTGGTAGTTCAACTTTGTAGGCATTGTCTCCATATTTCTTTAGTACTTGAAAAGGATCTTCTTCCTTGGTTGAAGCTTTTTGTAAGTGCCTATGGGGAATTGATTTTTGCGGAGGTGGATCATTACTATGTCTCCTTCTTTGAACTCCTTGAATCGTCTATGCTTGTCCACTTCTGTCTTGTACTTGTTGTTCATCTTCTCTAAATGTTCTTTCACTTCTTCATGTAATTTTGCTATTCTTTTAGCTATATGTTTCGCTTATGAGTTAAGATCAATAGAGGAAGGTAAAGTAGTAAGATTGACAGTTAATCTAGGCAGTTTTGTGTAAACTATTTCAAATGGTGACTTTCCAGTAGATTTGTTTTTCATATGGCTGTAAGCGAACTCTGCTTTAGCTAAGACAAGGTCCCATTGCTTGGGTTTATCTCCTCCAATGCAACGAATAAGATTTCCAAGGATTCGGTTAGTGACTTATATTTGCCCATCGATTTGGGGATGACTTATTGTGCTGAATTTTAGTCTTGTGTGTTAAACTTCTTCCATAATGTTTTCTAGAAGTTATTTTAGAATTTCACATCCCTATTTGAAACTATAGACTTAGGAACACCATGTAAATGAACATTTCTTTAAAGAATAGATTAGAGATGTTGTACATCTGATATAACATGGAAGAAAATGAGACATTTTGCTAAATCTATCAATAACAACTAAAACGAAGTCATACACTCTTTGAGTTTTTGAAAGTCCTAGTATGAAGTTCATTGATCGATCCTCCCAAATTCTTTTGGGAATAGGTAAAGAAGTTTATAAACCTGTATTATGTTGCTTTCCTTTGGCTGTTTGACATGTGAAACAATGTTTGATGAATTTTCTCACTGTGAAATTATGACCAATAAAATTTGTCATTTAGGAGCTGCAAGGTCTTATCCATTCCAAAATGTTCTACTAATCCATCGTTATGCAATTCTTTGATCAAAGACTTTCAAAGAGAAGTTCTAGATATGCAAAGTAGATTATTATTAAAAGAAATTGTTAGTTAGATGAAAATCATTACAATTAACATGATCAACACACATCGACCTCCAAAGTCAAGGTCATTCTCATACAAAGTGGGGAGAGAATCAAACCATAATATTAATGTTACCTGCTTTGTGTTTAATGATAAAATCAAAGCATTGAAGAAAAGATAACCAATATGTATGCATTTGACTAATAGTCTTTTGTGTTTGGAAAATTTGAAGAGAAAAATGGTCAGAATATAGTATGAACTCATGTCTTAGAAGGTAATGTTTCCGAACCTTAAGTGCCCGAACTAAAGAATATAGTTCCTGCTCCTAGTGCTCCACTTTTAACGAGATTCACTAAGTTTCTCACCAAAATATTCAATTGGATGGTTTTGTTGCGGAAGGACAGCCTCTATTCCATATCCAGAGGCGTCAACTGCCACTTTAAAAGGATTAGTAAAGTTAAGTAGGGCTAGGATAGGGGCATTGGTCCGCTTGTTCTTTAAAATATTAAAGCTTTTTGTTTGAGCTTCAGTCCAACAAAAATATTAAAGTTTTTTGTTTTCTCTTTAAAATACTAAAGTTTTTGATAAATTTTCAATAAAAAGAGGCAAGGCCCAATAAACTTTGGATATCTCTAACGGTTTTAAGAAGAGGCCCATCTTTGATAGCTTGGACTTTACGTGGGTCTACAGATATTCCAAATTCATTAATGATATATCCTAAAAAAATTCTCTTTCGCTAAAAAAGAACATTTCTTAATACTAACAGACAAATGGTTATTAGCAAGAATTTTGAATAAAGCATGTAACTGGGATATATGTTCTTCAAGAGTCTTACTATATATATCTTCGAAGTATACGACTAGGAAGTTATTAAGGAAAGGGTGTCGAACCCGTGTCATGAGCCTCATGAAGGTGTTGGGAGCGTTGGAGAGACCGAATAGCATAACTAACCACTCAAATAATCCCTCATTGTTTTGAAGTTGTTTTCCACTCAGCACCTGATCGGATTCGAATTTGGTGGTAGCCACTTGTTAGATCTACTTTAAAAAATATCTTGGCTCCTCCTAGTTGGTTTAGAAGATCCAAAATCCTAGGGATTGAAAAGGGATATTTGATGGTTATCTTGTTTATTGCTCGACTATCTATACACATGCGCCACGTCCCATCCTTTTTGGGTGCTAGGAGAATAGGAACAACACAT
The DNA here is from genome assembly GCF_009727055.1 of Benincasa hispida. NCBI lineage: Eukaryota > Viridiplantae > Streptophyta > Magnoliopsida > Cucurbitales > Cucurbitaceae > Benincasa > Benincasa hispida. The sequence goes on from NC_052357.1 coordinate 53,545,296, forward strand.
GGACTCAAGTTTGATCTTATGTGGCCTCTCTCAAGTAGTTCTTGCACTTGTTCTGTAGGATTTTGTATTCATTAGGATTTATCCTATAGTGTGGAAAATTTGGTAAAATAGAAACGGGAATAAGGTCAGTATCATGTTGGATTTCTCTCAATAGGGGTAGGGTTGAGTGTGTTTCTAGGAGCTGTGGAAATTCCTCAAATAGCCTTTTAATCTTTGATTTAAAGATGTTTTGAATTGAGAAGCTAAAACTTAAATAAAAAGAATAGTTAATCTTTGATTTGAAAATCAAAAGCATTAGACACATAAGCACATGAATAAATTTTTGCATAATATAAGTCTTCTAATTAAATCGAAAATAAAATAAATTACTAAAGATTTAACACAAACGTGCAATTTTTTAGATGGAGAAGGTAAGAGTATTTTTACAAGGCTTTATTGAGATTAAACAATTTTCATGTTCACGATTAAAACCTAATATGTTTGCATGATTTTTAAAGATCAAGCAAGGCATTAAGCTCCTTATCTAAATGACCAATAATGGTACCCTATACTTATATTTCAGATTTACAAATAATCATGCAAATATCATGTTCCAATTAAAGTCCTTCTCTGTTGAGCTAAAACCCAAATCAAAACTGATTTATTAAATGACCAAAGTAATAAAAGAATTAAGCATTCAAATTTGCATACGAGATAACTGCAATGTGAAGAATCTTTCTTATAATCAATAAATAAAATTAAAACCATGAATCTATAAAATTATAATTTCATAACTCAAATTCACCATTAAAAACTAGAACTCTAACAAAAGTTCCTAATGAAATCTAAAAGAAAAGGGAAAGAAAGAACTCATGAAGCATGCCACATTTGTTTCCGTTGCACGCTCGACAATCTTAAGCGTTGAATTTATTTTTAGCTCTCAAATGTCACTCAACAACTCCTTCAACATTTAGAAAATAGACTTTTCTCTCTAATTGGCCTCCTCTTAGAATGAAGTGAACTAGTTTATTCATAGATGAGCGACATTGTCTTAATCCTAAACTATTTAGGATGTCATAATCAAATTAGGAATCCAATATCAAATTAGATTTGGAATTATCTTATCTCATTTTTAAAAAAATATTTCACTAGCTCCCTAACTTAATCTAATTGGGAATCTATATTCTAATTAAATTAGGAATCCATAATCTAATTAATTTAAGAAATTCATTAAATTAAGAACTTTTTTGCTCCCTTTTGTGACACTTACTGTCTAACTTACATCTATAACCGGCTTAGAAATCCTTGGAATACATATATAACATTCACCTAACTAATAAAACTTTTAAAATAACTTCATAACACTAGGAATCAACAACCACATCATCATATTAACATGTACAAAGTTCAGTGGGTCCCAACATACTTTACTATCCCCAATATGAGCAACAAATATGTACAGACATTTACAGAATAAACACCTAAGACTTCTCTTCAGACTTTGAACTTTTAACTGGAGTCCTTGAGTGGCAGAGCTGCAAGGCTACTAACCTCTGGAGAGATGACCACTACCTAGGAAAAGGAAAATATTTGAAAGAATGAGCTACTCGCCCAGTGAGTGACTAATAAAACATATTCATCATGCTTGAAACTGAAAACTACCAAGCAACCTCATATTTAAAACATTTTAAAACATAGTATCTATGAAAAACATAACTAACATAATCCTTAGTTGAGAGAGAACCCTTTTGCTCAATCCCTCAATGTCAATCCTTAGTTGGTGTGGAGTAATCTTAACACTACCAACGTCAACTCTACCTATGTGCACGTGGTAATAACTAAGTACCGTCATACCTTAGGTACTACTATCCAGATACCTTCTGAAGTCCTTCAGTATCGGGTTTAACATAATCATCATAAATACTCATACAGTAAAACATGTATACTTGAAAGCATGAATAACAATATGTGCTTCACTTCTCTATCATGTGATCATGAATTTCTAACACGTTTTTAAAACATAAAATGTGTAAATATTGAGAATCATGCTTTCATAAGCATCTTTAAACTGAGTAAACAATTATTGAACTTGGCCTTCAGATTTATAAGCCTCTCCTAATTGAACTTGGCCTGAAAATCACATTATTAACTAATGATTATCCAATCCAAAAACTGCATAAACAACTCAACGTTTTACCATAATTCCCTTAACCCTTAAATAATCCCCAAAATGGCCAAATTTTAGGGTTTAAGCATCCTTAGCCTTTAAATTATTTCAAATTTATTATAAAATCCCTTTTTCAAGTTAAACATCCTTCAGTTCACAAATAGTCTTAAACAAATAGCTCCCAAATTATTTAAACGACCTTAGATCTAAAAAAATAGGATGTTGATGATGGGCAAAAGATGACAGACACCATCTTCTTCCTTCAGACCACCAATTTTCTTCAAGTTGCTCTGTTTTTCGACAATTACTTTCAAGCTTTCAAGCTTCAGTTTCACCCAATCTAGCCCAAAGACCACTCAAATTTCTTCTATAAAACTCATTAACTCCCTCTAAATTAAATTACCCAATAAGTTATAGTTCACGAATTACCTTGGATAGCTCAAAATTTTGATTGAATCACGACTACCCTGTTTCTATGAAATTTTGCGCAACCCACTATTTTCCTTAAAATTGATGGCCTTCCCAAACTCATTCTCCTTAAGCAGTCCTCGAAGTTTTTCCTTACTCGATTCACTTCAACATTCATGAAGCAGATTTCCCAATTGAACAATTGGTTTGAGAGGAGTTCTTTAAATTCTCCATGGCTATACAACTGTACGTGACAACAACATTTACAGCTTTCAGCCTTTAATTCATCAATTTCTTAACCAAATCCCCTCAAATTTCTTGCATTAAACTCATAAACAACCTCTTAGTACTAACCCGAGGATTTGAAGCTTTAAAGTTCCTCGAACACTTCAAAATCAGCTCCCCAAACTAACCATACTCTGCTTCAACTGAAGTCCCGTATAGCCTCAGTTTACCTACAAATTCGTCCATTTTCATCCATAATTTGCATATACATCCTTCATGAAAACCTCTGAAGCATAGACACAGATACGGCTACACGATATAGATACGCTCGGATATGGAAATATGTCAATTTCTAAAAAACTAAGATATAAATACGTCTAAGGATGCGTCATTTTTTAATATATATTTCTAAAAAACGAGGATAATGATACGTTGAAGATACATTTTCTTTTTCTTTAAAAAAGTCTAAGATATAGCTAAATTTAGCATACAAGCTAAAAACAATAACACAAAATAGAATACAAACATTGAAATATAATACAAAAAAAAGCAATATTAAAATGTTGAAGTACAACAGTTAATACAAAAGCAATTGAAAAGTGACTCATATTGCAAAGAAGAAGAAGAAGATTAGAGGGAGAAGTATGAAGAAAAATGAAGAAATTCTTCGTTGAATTGTTGAAGATATCCAAATGGTTTATATTTTGGTAGACTTTATGGGGACTCAAATGTGAAGATAGAGATTAGATGATTCTAATCTAAGGTCTGGTCCGTTATTTTTTTTCCCCGTTTAGTTTTGAACTCGAGTAGTGAGCTTTTTAAATAGTTTGTCTAGTTTTAGATTAGGAAATATTAGATGAGTTGCTTGTTCTTTTTCTTTAAAAAAAGTATGCATAGAAATAGATACGTCAAATCGAAAGTATCTGAAAGTATCAGTATCTGATACGTGTCTGATACGGATTTTTTGTCTCACATGAAGTATCTGTGTTTCATAGATGAAAATTGTTAATAAACCTCTTTTCGTGATAACCCCAAAATTTCATCTTTTAATTCCTTTTCTACCGCTCAGAGTTGTCAAAAGACCACAAATTTCTCAAAATTGCCCGAATTCAGACCAACCTCAAGTCTTTTCCGTTTTTCACCATCTTTCCGGTTGAGATTCACTCTGGCAGCCTTGGGTCGTCTTCTCCACTTAATTTCCTATGGGTTTATGAAAGAAATTTGAAAATTGCACGATGAATTTCTGAACATGGACCTTCACAATCTACTACTTTATATGCACCGCCATCACCTTTTTCTTCTCCTTAAAAATTTTTCCAACAGCTACTTTAAATTGATTACCCCACTTAATTAGGCTAATTACTCCTCTTTTTTTAATACTTAAACAATTAATACCTTTTAATTTATATATAAACAAATATTAAATAATTTTCTCCCAATTCCACATTTAATTCTCACTTAATCACTCCACGCTGTTCCAATTACTTAACCAAGTTTCATCTCTTTTCCTTTTATCACCTAGAAAATTTCCTTTAATTACATATTCACACACTCCTTTTTATTTAAACACCTTAACAAATAAACCTACCTTAACATGCTTTTAAAACAATAATTAACATTGTAAATTGTCAAGCATAGACATTAAGGAATTCAAAATCTAGAGTTTATATAAAACCCAATAGTATGATCGATATGAAAACGTGTTTCATGCGAAAGCCATACTTCATTACTTTAATGTTAAAGGAGGAAGTATTTAAATGTTGAGGTTAATTGAATTCGAGGACTATTGTTCATGCAATAAGTGGCAAGCTTTCGGTATTCTATACTTGCACTTTATGGACATTTGCTCACATTTTAATATGATCTATAAAGATTTCATTGAAGATCATTATTATACTTTCAACATATGATGTGTGCTACTCTCTTCAATTTCAACCAATACCTCATGAAGATTACTGGATCTCACCTCCTAATATGTCTATCTTACATGCTGACCCATTATTTTTTAGGCAACCTGGAAAACAAAGGAGTTCACGTTAACATGATGAGATGAATTGGAGAGAATCAAGTATTCAACAATGATGTGAATTATGTAAGCAATTAGGTCACAATCAAAGGAAATGTCTTTCGAGATGAAGAAAGGCAACTTAGGTTAACCTTTTTGTAATTAATATTTTTATTATGTAATAACATTTTTGTAATAACATGATCTGGTACTTGAATAATACAACTAAATCTTTTATACACATTGTTTTATTTGTTTAGGTAGCTGTTTATAAGTTTGTCTCTTGTTAGGCTTTTAAAAGATATATATTTTCTATGTTAATTCCCCCAAAATCGTGATGATTATTTTCTTTTAATGCTAATTTTGTAGGTAAAACGGTCCGAAGCGTTTAGAAGTCATTAAGAGAAAATTGGGCAAAAAAAATCAAGAATGACCAAGAAAATCAACTAAGTTGAAGAGAATCAGAAAAATTACCAAAATTCCATCGAGTAATGCCATCGAGTTTCAACGTCACGACCCTCGGAGAAGCGTTGAGCAACGTTTAAAGACAGAATGCTCACTTTTGCTGCAAAATAGGGCAGCGTTAAACGTTCCCCACAACGTTGCAATGCTCTGAATTTTGACGCGATTCATCCAGTGTGCACGTCTTGCACAACTGAGCGTTAGCGCAGCATTGCAACGTTAGCCCAACACTTCTTTCGCTTTTCTACAATTTAGCGTTACAACGCTAGCCTTGGCGTCGCAACGCTATGCCTATAAATTTTGTTGTTTCATTTTAAGCGAGAGAGTGAAGAAAAACTTAAATTTTTAGAGAGAAACTTCGAATTTACAAAGTTATTCTCGTAAATTTTGAAGAGATTCAATTAATTTGTATTCAATCCTTGTACCAAATATGCAACTATCAATGGATTGCTTGAAGAATTTTATCATCTTTGAGTAGGTAATCCTTTTTCTTGGGGAAGTATATAGATTGTCACTTTCTTGAGACTTTTCCTTGAATTTCCTTTAATGTAATTGCTTTCTTTTGAATGTTCTTGCTGAGAGTTAGAATAAAATTGATTAAGATTGAATTGATGACTCAAGATTAATCAATTTTTGTATGTAAAAATTACATAGTTCTATAACAAAATTGTAATTAGGATTGCAAGAATTAGTAGTCTTGATAGAAAATGTGGACTTCTTTTCCTCTTTTCTTTAAAGAACCTATTAATTTAGAATATTCATGCAATCAATCTTGAATTTTCAGTCTTTTGATTTCAAAATTGAACTAGTTAAGAAAATCCATGAGTTTAATGCAAGGATTAATTGTGAAATGTCTTTACGAAGCAATTAAGACCTAGATTAGGGTTAATTATCAAATTATCTAATTAGGGCATTAGAAATTTATTCTTAATGAACTATTAAATAATCTAATTGCATGATTCTTTGTTAAGTCAATGATAGAATTTCCTAGTTTACATAAAATCCCCAAGATTTCATTTCAATTAAATCTTATCTCATAACCTCTCTTACTTCTCTCATTAATAAATTTTCTATACCAATTCTTTCTTTTTCACTTAGTTTCTAGTTCTTGAAAACAAACTACCCCCGTTAAATCTTTTGCATTTTGGAATTCAATTAGTCTATTTTAGGCCAATTAATAGAGGTTCTCTTGGGATCGACCTCTTACTCCACTATTGCTACGTGCTAGTTTTAGTTGTAGTTAAAGCAATAAAAATTTCATTTATTTTGGGTAAGATAGAACTAACAACACTTATTTCAATCCAAACAAATTGGCGCCATTACCAGAGAACCATGCAATTGGCCTTTAAAAATCCTTGGATTCCTTTCTTTTAGAAAAAGAAATAAAAAAACAAAACAACAAAAAAAATAGTTAATTTGATTGAACTATCTTTTTGTGTATGACCTACTCCTCTCGGAGTATACTTTGTGATTTTGTTGTAGATATCAACCATGAGGAGAGGAGATTAAGAAAGGAAAGAATAAGAAGAGAAGAAGGAGAATTTGAAGAATTAAGTCAAGATGAGAAACCAATACAAACAAACACTATGGGTGAAGCAAGGGAGAAAATGCTAAGAAAGCTTGTCAAACCGGGTTACACTCAACAACCGTTATGTATAGTGTACCCGGAGACTACGGTACCATTTGAATTGAAGCCCAGTTTAGTTTATCTCTTACCTACTTTTCGAGGTAATCCAGGTGAGGACCCATACAAACACATGAGAGAATTCCATTTGGTATATGACGGTATGCGCCCACATGGGATAACGCAAGACAACTTAATCTTAGGGTCTTTCCCTTCTCCTTGAACGATGTGGCTAAGGATTGGTTGTACTACTTACCGGCCGAATCGATCACCACGTGAAATGGTCTTAAGAAAAAGTTTTTAGAAATTTTTTTTTTCCTACATCTAAGGCTAATAATATTAGAAAAGAAATATGTGGTATAAAGTAATTGGTAGGAGAGTCCTTATATGTGTATTGGAAAAGGTATAAGCAACTTTGTGCTTCCTTTTCCCATCATCAAATTTTTGACCAATATCTTATTCAGTATTTCTATTCAGGATTGCTTCCATCTGATAGGAGCAACATTGATGCAGTCGCTGGTGGAGCTTTAACTGACAAAATGCCCACTGAAGCTAGTCAACTAATATCAACCATAGCAGAGAATTCATAGAACTTTGGATCAAGGATTCTAGAATATGGTGTTGTTCAAGCTAAAGAGGTTAATGAGTTGAGAACTCAAGTATCTAATCTAGTTTCTCTTTTCACTCAGGTTGCTCAAGGAGGGCTTCCCCAAATTAAAACATGTGGGGCATGTGGAGTGGTTGGACATGCTTTCGAAACTTTCCCTCAAGGTCAACCTTAAGTTAATACAATAGGAGGTTTCCAAAGGAAGTACGACCCCCATGGGCAAACTTATAACCAAGGGTGGCGAGATCACCCAAATTTCAAGTGGGGATCCCAA
>NC_052357.1:53553071-53581507 GCF_009727055.1 Benincasa hispida
AAACATGCATTTGAGAAGATTGTGATCAGATAGGGATGTGGTTGTACAATATTGATTTGATTAGTTTGATTTGTGCATGACATGTAGGTTTTTCATGCCTCAAGTAACTAAATTGTGAATAGCAAACTTAGTTCTGAATTTTGAGATGGTGTTTATTAGGCTCAGTTTGATAACCATTTCGTTTTCTGTTTTTGGTTTTTGAAATTAAACCATATTTCCTCTCTATTTCTTATAATAATTTGTATCATTTTCAAGTACAATGGCTGAATTCTTAGCAAAATTTAAAAAAAGGAAAAAAAATAAATTTAAAAGACTACTTTTTTAGTTTTCAAATTTAGCTTGGTTTTTAAACCATTGGTAAAAACTTTCCAATAAAGGAAGAAATCTAAAGATTGAAGTAATGTTTAGGCTTAATTTAAAAACAAAATGGTCATATAAGACAGGGTCTTGGTATTTGAACTTCAAGAATGTTATTTATAAGATTTTAAACTTTCAATTTTGTATCCAATACGTCTTCATTAATAAATTTAAAATTTTTAGAAAACTATATTGAATTTTGTCTACATAAACCTATAACTTCACAAAGTTGTGTCTAGTATATTCATGAACTTGAGTTGTAATTTTAAAGGCATAGGGACAAATAAACACAAATCTGGAACTAGATTATATATTTAACCAATATTTTAATTAAAATTTTATGTAATTAGGAAGAAAATATATATAATATTTTTTTTTACTAACAAATTATATTTGAAGAAAAATATATACGTTAAGGTGGTGCAATACTCTTCTTTGAGTTTGGTAAGCCGAGACTAAAGGTTTTTATTAAGTTCTTCAATAGGTATGGATAAGATTTTTTCTTTTTTTCGAGATATATCAATTATGGGAGATGGTGTACTGAACGTCTAATCTCATATGGTGTACTCAAACAGTTTGATCTCATATCAGTGAGTTTTACTCATGACAGGTATGATAAATTTTGATAATGTAATGAATGTCATGATATGTAACTAGTATATATCATCATCATTTTATACTTCATGTGGTAATCAAAATCTGCTACTCATTTTAGTGATCTTTCATTCATATATATAGTCAGTGGGACATCTCTTTCATATGTGCCATGTCATTACAGAACTTGCATTCATCAACGGCACTGATCAAGAAACCGAGTGTCGATAATTCAAGTGACGTAAGTCTGTCGATTCAACTTTTTCTCACACACCAAACCCTTTCTAGTACTGTTCAAACTTTAATTTGAAAAGTTCCCAAATTTGCAGTCAGCACGAGAACGAATCGAGATCTTTATACCTGCAAGAGAGTTTCTACGACGCATCGGGATCGTACATAGTCTTTGCACCTGTGATATCTACGCAATGGCGGTGGTCATACGTGGAGGAAACACGATATGTAGCTATCTTGCCTCTTGGCTTTGGCAGTCCTTCCAGATAAACCAAGAATGAATGGAGAGGAAGATGTAGCTGATGGAAGCATTCTAACAGTTTCTCAACATATTTGATCATTCAGTGACTGAAGAGTGCCTTTTCAAATCAATGGTTTCCATGCATAGAATTATGACTGAAACTGTTGCCTCAATCAAAGAGGCTTTCAAAATTCAACACATTTTGAATAATGAACAAGACAGTTCTAATGCTCAAAATACAAGAAATATTTGGTAATTGGTACGAGAAACATTCGTCTTTCAATTTTAGAGATTACAAGTACTTATGGCTATATTGTGAAGGTCACACAGCCAGATAGACTGAAATAGGTGGCTTTCAACTTTTCATATATTGAAATAAAGGAGGAAAGAAAAACTAACGCTATATTCAGAAAAGAAATGAACGCAACATCATACTAACCGTAAGAGAAAAAGTGTCAAAACACTATTCAATTCAAAGTTAATATAAATCCTAAATTCATACTTAGGATCTGATTGATTAGAAAAAAAAAGTTTTTCAATAAACTTATTTTTATTTAAACACTTTTGATAAAAACGTATTAAAATGTATTGAAAATATTTTGAGTGATTACCAAAAATCCAATTTATTTTAAATGATATATATTTTAAATTAAACACTTCAAAAGTCTTTGAGACAAGAATGGTAGAACTCTTGCTCAAATTATTTATAAATAAGGTCAGGATTATATATACATGTAATTAAAGGCTACTTAATATAATAGTCATGATATGAATCTCATTCATATATTTAAATCTCTCATATATATAATTTAATTTTGAATCTCGTTCAAAATAAACTTTATATCTAATGTATCTAAATACATAATATTAATGTTCATATACAATTAACATATATTCCTTTAATCAATTTGAACATTTCTAATTCTTTCAGAACTCTTAATCATTGTTTTTATCCATTGTGAGTTAGCAAGAGACCTAATGGTGAAGGGATCGAATTTCGAAGTAGAAACGAGTGATCGCTTTTCTTTCCATTTTGTTTTAGAAATTTAAAATATAGAATAAAAGAAATTTACATTCATGATGAAGCATCAAAGCAAATTGCAAAGAAGAAGAAATAACTCACCTTTGAAGACTATCTTCAAGAATCCAACATCTTCTTCTTTCTGAACGAACCGATCTTCCACGAACAGTATCGCAAAGTCACCAAAGGGTCTTTCCTAACTATTCTCTTGGCAATGATTGGTTTGTGGGGACCGACTTTTGAAAGGGTCTTTACTACTATTCTCTTGACAATGATTGGTTTGTGGAAACCGACTTTTGAAAGAGATGAGGGAAAATTGTTTTGTGAAAGAGAAAATTTTTACGAGAACTTTCTTTTGTGAAATTTACTTGAGAGAATTGAGAGGGAAAGTGTCCTTGAGAGAGTAATTATCTTCTCTGTAATAACCAAGACTCGTAAAATAAACTTCCCCCCGCTCCCTAGTAGGTGAAGTGAAAAAAACAATTAAAAATAACTTCCACTTCCTTTTAATTAAAATGAAATAAAATTCATTTAATTAAAATAATAAATAATTAATCAAATTAATTAATTAATTTTTAAATTAAATATCTCATATCTAATTAAATGTATATTTAAATCATATTCAAATGCACATCTCTCTCATACCCATAATTTTATTTGAATCTCATTCATATAAAATAAATATCAATGTAATTTTAATATAAATGTACATTTTATCTCATTCATATAATTTTAATCTATAGTTTTAATATGAATGTAATTCATATTAATTTGTTAACTTATAGTTTTATATGAATCTTATTCATATAAAACACCTATAGTCATAATATAAATCTTATTTATATTCATTTACTATTTATGATCAGTGATCCAATCAAAATCATATTGAATGGAAGAGGCTACCAAATAGTGAGAACTTTTGTATAAACTTGGAATCAATAATGAGATCAATTCATCATATGTGTCTATGAGCAAAGAATAATATTTATCCGAAAATCCATGGCGTCATAATGTTGAAGAATTTTACTCTCCGTCAAAATTCTACTAATAAAGACTCTTTATCTACGATCAATTATAGTTTTCGTTGTTTTTCATGAAGGGTCTACCAAGTAAAGTACTAGAGGAAAAAGTAGAGTATGATTCATCCATTTTTAAAATGTAAAAATCAATGGGAAAGATTAATTCTCCAACTCTCAACAAAACATCTTCGACAATGCTTAGGGGTTGAATATATATGACCTATTCGCTAGTTGTATGCAAACATTTATTTTTTGTAGGCCATTCAGTTAAGATCTTCATAGACATGAAAAGGCATGACATTTATTGATGAACCTAAGTTAACATGGCATGAGTGATAATTCTACCTCCTATCTCACAAGGTAGAGTAAACATTCTAGGGTCTCTACATTTCTAAGGCATGCCCTTTTTAACAAAGTAAACACGTTTTTGTTAACAATTACTCTCTCATCTTCTTTCCTTTTATTTTCTAAGTACATAAGTCTTTTAAGAATTTAGAATACCTAGGTATTTGTTGAATACATTAAGCAAAGGAATATTAATTTGTACCTTTTTACCATTTCAAATTAGCTCATGGTCAATATCTTCTACCTTAGATTTTGCTAGTCTACAAGGGAAGGGGGCCTTAGGTACATACGGATCAACATTAGGCGGAGAGTAGTTATGTACCTCAGGGAAGATGGAAGATCCTCATATTCATTTACTTTGTTATCATGATCAGTTACCTCTACAGGCTTCTTCGGAGTTGGTTGAACTAGACTAGCTACTTGGGAAGAAGAAGGATTCCTTACCGCTTCTTAGAGTGATTGCACTTACATTTGCATGCTTCGATTGAGTGGGGAGCTTTCCTAATGACTTACTCTCAAGCTTGCTTACCATAGTTGCTAGTTGTGTGATTTGTGTGCCCAAGTTTGAAAAGCCTTGTCGGTTTCTTATGAAAATTTTGTGTCTTGTTGAAGTTGTTTTGTTTTCTTTTTGAAGTTGTATTTTGTCCTTTTGCAAATTGGTTGTTCCTGTTGAAATTTTAACAAATGGTTAGCAAGAGATTTAACTACATCCTCGAGAGACATACCTGACGAGCTTTAAGAAGATTGGTTTTGATTCTCAAATTGCCCCCTCTTCCCCATTACTTAGAAAAAGTGAGCCACCGGTTCAGGTACAAGATACTATCATTACCGCCTGGACAATTAGACATCCAACCCGTAATCGCAACGACCCAATTGCAAGAGCGGAGCTCTACCAACTGAGCTATATCCCCCCGAGCCAAGTGGGGCCTACCTAAGGCCCCCTTCCCTTGTAGACTAGCAAAATCTAAGGTAGAAGATATTGACCATGAGCTAATTGAAATGTTTAAAAAGGTACAAATTAATATTCCTTTGCTTAATGTATTCAACAAATACCTAGGTATTCTAAATTCTTAAAAGACTTATGTACTAAGAAAATAAAAGGGAAAGAAGATGAGAGAGTAATTGTTAACAAAAACGTGTTTGCTTTGTTAAAAAAGGACATGCCTCAGAAATGTAGAGACCCTAGAATGTTTACTCTACCTTGTGAGATAGGAGGTAGAATTATCACTCATGCCATGTTAACTTAGGTGCATCAATAAATGTCATGCCTTTTCATGTCTATGAAGATCTTAAACTGAATGGCCTACAAAAAAATAAATGTTTGCATACAACTAGCGAATAGGTCATATATTCAACCCCTAAGCATTGTCGAAGATGTTTTGTTGAGAGTTAGAGAATTAATCTTTCCCATTGATTTTTACATTTTAAAAATGGATGAATTAATCTTTCCCATTGATTTTTACATTTTAAAAATGGATGAATCATACTCTACTTTTTCCTCTAGTATTTTACTTGGTAGACCTTTCATGAAAACAACGAAAACTATAACTGATGTAGATAAAGGGTCTTTATTAGTAGAATTTGACGGAGAGGTAAAATTCTTCAACATTTATGATGCCATGAGATTTCCGGATAAATATTATTCTCTTTGCTCCATAGACACATATGATGAAATTGATCGCATTATTGATTCCAAGTTATACAAAAGTTCTCACTATTTGGTAGCCTCTTCCATTCAATATGATTTTGATTGGATTACTGATCATAAATAGTAAATTAATATAAATAAGATTTATATTATGACTATAGATGTTTTATATGGATAAGATTCATATTAAAACTACAAGTTAATAAATTAATATGAATTACATTCATATTAAAATTATAGATTAAAATTATATGAATGAGATAAAATGTACATTTATATTAAAATTACATTGATATTTATATTATATGAATGAGATTCAAATTAAAATTATGGGTATGAGAGAGATGTGCATTTGAATATGATTTAAATATTCATTTAATTAGATATGAGATATTTAATTTAAAAATTAATTAATTAATTTGATTAATTATTTATTTATTTTAATTAAATAAATTTTATTTCATTTTAATTAAAAGGAAGTGGAAGTTATTTTTAATTGTTTTTTTCACTTCCCGTACTAAGGAGCGGGGGAAGTTTATTTTACTAGTCTTGGTTATTACAGAGAAGATAATTAGTCTCTCAAGGACACTTTCCCTCTCAATTCTCTCAAGTAAATTTCACAGAAGAAAGTTCTCTGTAAAAATTTTCTCCTTCACAAAACAATATTCCCTCATCTCTTTCAAAAGTCGGTTCCCACAAACCAATCATTGTTAAGAGAATAGTAGGAAAGACCCTTTCAAAAGTCGGTTCCCACAAACCAATCATTGCCAAGAGAATAGTAGGAAAGACCCTTTGGTGACTTTGCGATACTGAAGAAGATGTTGGATTTCTTGAAGATAGTCTTCAAAGGTGAGTTGTTTCTTCTTCTTTGCAATTTGCTTTGATGCTTCATTATGAATGTAAATTTCTTTTATTCTATATTCTAAATTTCTAAAACAAAATGGAAAGAAAAGCAATCACTTGTTTCTACTTCGAAATTCGATCCCTTCACCATTAGGTCTCTTGCTAACTCACAATGGATAAAAACAATGATTAAGAGTTTTGAAAGAATTAGAAATGTTCAAATTGATTAAAGGAATATATGTTAATTGTATATGATACAATTAATATTATGTATTTAGATACATTAGATATAAAGTTTATTTTGAACGAGATTCAAAATTAAATTATATAATATGAGAGATTTAAATAATATGAATGAGATTCATACCATGACTATTATATTATGTAGCCTTTAATTACATGTATATATAATCCTGACCTTATTTATAATTCTATTGATTGAGCAAGAGTTCTACCATTCATGTCTCAAAGACTTTTGAAGTGTTTAATTTAAAATATAAGTCATTTTAGAATAAATTGGACTTTTTGGCAATCACTCAAAATAGTTTTTCAAGTACATTTTAATACGTTTTTATCAAAAATGTTTAAATAAAAATAAGTTTATTGAAAAACTTTTTTTTTTTTTCTAATCAATCCAAACAGATCCTAAGTATCAATTTAGGATTTACCATCATAACTTTGAATTGATCATGTTTTGACACTTTTTTCATCTTACGGTTTAGTTATGAGTTTGTTTGTTCATTTTCTTTCTGAATATCGTAGGGTTTCTTCTCCTCCTTTACTTCAAATATGAAAGTTGAAAGCCACCTATTTCAGTCTATCTTGGCTGTGTGACCTTCACAATATAGCCATAAGTACTTGTAATCCTAAAATTTGAAAGACGATGTTCTCGTACCAATTACCAAATATTTCTTGTATTTTGAGCATTAGACTCGTTTCATTTCATTGTTTTTTCAAAATTGTTGAATTTTGAAAGCCTCTTTGATTGAGGCAACAGTTTCAGTCATAATTCTATGCATGGAAACCATTGATTGAAAAGGCACTCTTTCAGTCACTGAATGATCAATAATGTTGAGAGCAACTGTTAGAATGCTTCCATCAGCTACATCTTCCTCTCCATTCATTCTTGGTTTATCTGGAAGGACTGCAAAGCCAGAAGGCAAGATAGCTACATAATCCGGGTTTCCTCCACGTAAGACCACCGCCATTGCGTAGATATCAACAGGTGCAAAGACTATGTACGATCCCGATGCGTCGTAGAAACTCTCTTGCAGGTAAAAGATCTCGATTCGTCTCGGTGCTGACTGCAAATTTGGGAACTTTTCAAATTAAAGTTTGAACAGTACTAGAAAGGGTTGGTGTGTAGAAAAAGTTGAATCGACAGACTTACGTTCACTTGAATTATCGACACTCGGTTTCTTGAATCGATGCCGTTGATGATGCAAGAAAGTTCTGTAATGACATGACCATATGAAAGGATGTCCCACTGCAATATATATGAATGAAAGATGACTAAAATGAGTAGCAGATTTTGATTACCACATGAAGTATAAATGAAAATGATTGATATATACTAGTTACATATCATGACTTCATTACATTATCAAAATTTATCTATACCTGTCATGAGTAAAACTCAACTGATATGAGATCAGACGTTCGAGTACACTATATGAGATTAGACGTTCGAGTACATCATCTCCCATATATGATTGAACTCGAAAAAAGAAAAATCTTATCCATACCTATTTGAAGAACTTTTCAATTAATAAAACCTTTTGAAGTCTCAGGCTTTACCAAACTCAAAAGAAGCATTGCACCACCTTAAGGTATATATTTTTCTTCAAATATAATGATTAGTAAAAAAAAAAAATATTTTCTTCCTAATTACATAAAATTTTAATTAAAATACTTTGGTTAAATTATAAATCTAGTTCCAGATTTGTGTTTATTTGATCCCTATGCCTTTAAAATTACAACTCAAGTTCATGAATATACTAGACACAACTTTGCAAGTTATAAGTTTCAGTAGACAAAATTCAAATAGTTAGTTTCTAAAAATTTTAAATTTGTTAAGAACGTATTGGATACAAAATTGAAAGTTTAGAATCTTATAAATAACATTCTTGAAAGTTCAAATACCAAGACCCCGTCTTATGACCATTTTGTTTTTAAAATTAAGCCTAAATATTACTTCTACCTTTAGATTTCTTCCTTTATTAGAAAGTTTTTACCAATGGTTTAAAAATCAAGCCAAATTTTGAAAACTAAAAAAAGTAGTTTTTTAAAACTTTTTTTTTTCCTTTTTTAAATTTGGCTAAGAATTCAGCCATTGTACTTGAGAATGATACAAATCATTATAAGAAATAGGGAAGAAATATGTTTAATTTTCAAAAACCAAAAACAGAAAACGAAATGGTTATCAAACAGAACCTAATAAACACAATCTCAAAACTCAGAACTAAGTTTGCTATTCACAATTTAGTTACTTGAGGCATGAAAAACCTACATGCATACACAAATCAAACTTTCTTACAGCTAAGTTTATCAAATCAATATTGTTACAACCACATCCCTATCTGATCACAATCTCTCAAATGCATGTTTCCCATTATCTTTCAACAACCACAAGACAATTCACAATTCCAAAACTTTAATCTCTTCCCATGAGCTATCTTGTAGTCATCTTAAATATAATAATCAATCAGTTCTTTATAGACATTAACATCTCGACATAAAGAAAACAAAAACGAACCTCATAAAACGATGTAAAGTCGAATTGCATACCTTGTTACGAGACTTCTCGTGACGAAGGTAATGGAAAAGATGTTTCGGGTTGGTCGGAACGTGAACGGAAGTGGAAAAAACTACTGAGGTACATGGAGGTCTTCCAGGATCATCTTTGGGATTTGGGGTCACCATAACCCTAATGTCTTCATGTCCAGGAAAGGGAATTTTAATCCATGGATTTTCTTTACAAGTACTCATATTTCTATAGAAGCTCTTTGTCATTCTCTCAGCCAACTTCAACACACTTAACCTTCCCGCTTGTAATAGTAATACTACACATTTAACACATCACCAAAATCTTGTTACAATATTCTTTTGTTCCAAAAAAAATGTTACCAAGGCCTGTTTTTGTTTTTGTTTTTGTTTTTCTGAAAATTAAGTCTATAATTTCACCTCCTTACATTTTACTAATGGTTAAAAAAACCAAGCGAAATTTTGAAAACTAAAATATGTAGCTTTTAAAAACTTGTTTTTATTTTTTGGAATTTGACCAAGAATTCAACCATTGTACTTAAGAAAGATGCAAATCATTTTTAAAAGAATGAAGAGAAAATAGGCTTAATTTTCAAAAACAAAAAACAAAAGGGTTACCAAATGGAGTCTAAATAATCCATTATAATATTAATTGTAATATGCGACATTCTAATATAATTATACACTTTACTTACTCTACTAACGAGTAAATAAGAAAACTCTCAAGAGTCTTATCATGGGGTAAAAGATTCAAACTTCTGATCATTTTTCAACCAATAACCCAAACATATCAATTGAGTTATAATCACGTTAACAAACAAAAATAAAGTCTAAAGTTTTGAATTTCATCTCATTTGTAAGGTTTAGGTGAGGAATAATCAATATCTCTCATACACATTGTTGATGATTGTTATACCCTCTACGATGTTATTATTATGTGTAATAGAATTAAAGAAAAATATTTTAAAACCTTTCAACTTCAACAACACAAATAGAAATCATCAAAATTAATATTTAAAATTTCTCATGAACTAACTAATAAATAATACAAAATTCAACTAATAGAACGGTAAGTCATTCACATAATATCTTAAATCCAATCATGAAAATGTTTCAACCAAGCCACAAAATCAAACACATACAAAAAAAAATGCTCAAACTTTAGGAACAAAAGTTAATATTGCTTAAATTCAATTAATTAAAATCATCCATGACAATTTTTTCTTAAAAAAACTCACTTCTAACTATAAAACTAATTAAGGGTATTAATTGAACCACTTATTCAAATGTAAGTTATAGATATGAATGATTGAAGTCGAAAATTCAAGATTAAGATTAACTCATCCACATATATATGTAATAATCAAACGTTTTCCTAAAATTTCTTAAACTAAATCGTTAATCTCCTTCATATTCGATTATTAAACCTTAGGTAACAACCAAGTAGGAAAATCAGAACGCAACAGGCAAGAAGCTAATGGGCCAAAACATATGCAGATATATTAACAGTCCGAAAAATATATATGAAGAGACATCTCAAAACTTGAAATGGATGCCACAAATATTAGAACACGATGAATAAAACAAGAACTATTTCCATGAATAAAAGGGAACAATAATAGGGGAAAAAGTTATTTTGAATACCTCCATTGAGTGTTGAACAGCTCTTAGCCATTAAAGTATCTTCCCAAGTGCAATGTCTAACTAAAGAAGAAACCCATCGCTTTGCACCAAATGCCAATCCTGAATTGATGTATGCTTCATACATTTTATTAACCATTCTTTGGTCAATTTCCACATGTTCTATCCATATCACCTACAAATTATATATCACAAATAAATGATATCGTATAGCCCATCGAAATATTAAGAGATTTTGTAAGAAAACTAAACAAAACGTGATAAACACATCGTTTTGATAATATTCATGTTTCTTGTTTTATGTATATAAAATTTAAGTGTTTATTAACCATCCTCGTGGTCTTGATTTTAATAATCATCTCTAGTTTTTCAAAAAGACAAGTACAAAGGATGGCTTTTATCACTTTTGACGTATGAGACATGTATACACTAAGAAGTTTTTTTTTCCTTAAAAAGAATACATCGAGAAGTTAGCAAATATAAGCTAAGCTGCAAAAAAGTACACCTCAACTTTGTCATTTGTTTCTAAAATACCTATATTCATTCAAAAGTTGCAATATTATCCTTAATTTTTCATAAATGTTTCAAAACTATCATTCGAGAAGATATCCTTAAGAATCTTGAATGGAACATAGGATGTTTAGAACGATTTTAATTTGACAATGTTTTGAGTTCTAATTTATTCTAGGTAAATGATATGTTATACTATTCTAGGTTGTCCTAGTTATTGTCCAACATTTCTAATAGATTAGTTTCTACCTTAAGAAAAGAAAAGAGAAAAACAAAACGTTATCAAGACGAGACTTGAATTAACTTAACCCTAAATTTGTACAAAAATTCTAACCTTGGAGAGACCATTTGGAGATGCTTGGATTAAACAACCAGAAGGTTTTCTTCTAAACCCAATAGGTAATAGATAAGGGAAGAGATCTTCCAAGGAAACATCAACAATTCCCCATGTATATGGAGCTAATTGTTTGCAGAACCTCCCAAAGAAACTCTCTCTTGTCTCAACAAGTGGTGATGGGATTTGAAACTCAGCTGTCATCTGAAACACAAAACAAAAACCTTTAATTTTTATAATTAACAATAATATTATTCTCTAAAGCCACAAACAGGACCAATCTTGAAGACAAACTTATGCATAAAAACCCTACTTTCTGATCATATTCAAGGCTGACATGACATAATGGGATTAGGTCTATTAAGATTTGAGGGGACTCGCTTCTTGATCTACGTTTGAGAATACAGAATATCGCTACGGGTGAATTCAGAATGACTTTTGAGTTCGAGAATACAAAATATTGTTATGGGTGAGTTTATAGTGGTTTTTGGATTTGAAAATATACAAAATAATGTTAAATGGTGAATTTTAAATGACTTTTGAGTATGAGAATACAAAATACGGTTAAGGGTGAGTTTAAAATGAATTTTCGAGAAGAAAATGAGTTTGATAAAAAAAAAGACTTCTTAATGAGTAATTTAGAAAACAACAATTAATTAGCTATTTCTTCCTAAACAATTAGTATCAAAATAGTAATATCTTCACCATATCTAAATAAGTTTTAATTTAAGAAAAAAAAATCAAACAAAATAGTTATCGAACGAAACTTTCCTTCATCAAACAATACTTCAAAAAAACTATCCATGGAAAACAACTTCAAGTAACAAAGATATAGTTTTTCCTTAAATATATCATTATTAGAAGAAAAAAGTGGGGTATAAAAAAATAAATGCTCAAGAGTCCATTTAGATTACTAACTTTCACTATTCAATCAAAGAAATTCTTAAGTTTGTGTTAATTACCACTTGCACAGTTTCATTGTAGTTCCCTCCAATAGGTCCCATTGATGACCATGTTTGAAGAATAGCTGCTCTTGCAACAATGTCAGAGAAGACAAGAGACCATTGTTCCTAACAAAAAAAAACATTCTAAGTGATTAAGAAATTAGAAAAAATTCAACTTTAGTTATTCTTAAATTAAAAGAGAAAAAAAGAAAAGAAAAACACACCAAATCCATAAGAAACCCAACAATTCTGAGTGGCTCCATTCTGACATATGCAGTTTGTCTTGAAAATTCAGTTTGAAGATGATGTTGTTCTTGTTGTTTGTCTTTAGGACAAAAATTTGTCTGGTTTTGATTATCACTGCTTGATTTGGTGTTGTCAATTTCAAGATCTAAAAGATCACTACAATGAGTCTCACCAACCTCAACCATTTTCATTATATCCATCAATGTATAGTAAGATTCAGCTTGATCTTCATCTTCTTGTGGCTTCCATAGAGGATCTCCATCAAGGGCTACTTTCGTGAGCTCGTCCATGGCGGCATGGACGACCTCGACGATTCTCAACTGCTGATCCTCGGGGACAACCGAGACCGCCATGAGAAGGTCACTTGCTCTCTGGAGCTGACTACTACTATTATTGTCTCTTACATTGGAGTTTGATGATGCTGAATTATCCAAGAGGTGAAAGTTGGAGGTACATTGAGGAGAGTAGGGAGTGTGAGGAGAAGAACCAATATCTTCATTATTGCTTTCTAGGTTATCACTTGCCATTTCTCTGATAATTGTTTACAATTGAAAAGAGAACAAGGGATGAATACACACACATGATTTGAAAACCCTAGTTATATGAACTAGACTCCACAACAAAAAAAAACGTATATACCCAATCTAGAGTTTAGGCTATGATACCAAATGATATGAATACCCTGGTGTTATTTGAGCCTTTAATAACAAATTGATGTAAAATCTTCAAAATCAAATTCAGCATGACTTCGAGGAGAGTTAGACAAAGGTTTACCTTGTGCTCAAAGATCAAGAGGTAAAGATAACTAGTTCGCTACTCAAAGTTTGAACACTCCACAAACAAGTTAATCACTTTTACCTGGAATGCTCAAGCCTGCAACCCTAGTCAAGAATGACAAAAAAAACACGATGATGAATCTTTGTTATCAAAGTAGAAGGAAATTTTTCATTCCTGAAAGAATAAAAAACGATTCAGTAATGGCCAGGATCTAGATAGCCTCCAAAGCTCTTAATGTATGTCACACTATAGATCCTACTAAAATAACAAAGATACTCTTACTTAACATGTAGAAAAGATAAAATTGGAATAAAAGGCTTTGGCCACACTAAGTTTTTCTATTCTCTTCTTGAAATCTTAAGCAAATCTGATTTTGTTTTTGATTTTTTTAAAATTAAACTTGAAGCAGTACTACTTTCTACCTATGAATTTCTTTGTTTTGTTATCCACCATTGTAGGAATGTTTTCAAAATCCAAACTAAGTTTTAAAATTTAGTTTTTAGAAAATCTTATTTTTATTTTTGGAATTTAACTATTAATTAAATGTTACAATGAAAATTCTTGTAAAAAAAAAATATGAGAACAAACACAATTTTGAAAAACAAAAAATAAATATCAAATGGTAATTATTAAAAGGAATAAGCTTTTAAGCCTTTTAACAATATGAAGGGAATCTGAGATTTAAGAAGAAATATTTTGGCTTAAGATTTAGATCTTCAACTTTTTGCTCTTATTGATCTATTTAGATCTTTGTATACTTGAAGTATATTCTAGTTTCAATATTATCATAAAAATCCTTTTATTAATTTGTAGATATCAAGTATTTTCTCAAAATCCTATTCATTGTTTTTAAAAAATAAAAAATAAAAAAGCATTTTTGAAATCCAAGCATAATTCTTTTTTTTTTAAATCATTTTTTCTAATTTCTTCGGACAAAAATTTAGAATTTAAAAGAAAATGTATAGATCAAAATTCCAAAGTAATTTTAGAATAGCAAGATCAATGTTAAGAACGATAATCAATGAACATGCATGACCCTTTTCTATTTGTTCTACAAATTTTTTTTTCTAGAAACAAATTTTAGGTCAAAATATAAAAATCAAACTAGGGTTTTTTTCTTTTTTTGCTCCTTTTCGTTTTCTGTTCTTATAATTTTTATGAAATTGGGATTTTTTTTCCTTTTTTTTTAAGAACAATCAAAACTTGACCTAATTGAAAAAGCAAAAAACAAACAAACAGAAACAAACAGAGATCAATAGTGGGTTTTGATTTGTAGGGTTTTTCTTTCAACGACTAATAATCAATTGAATTATCAAGAACATGATCAAATCAATTAGTTTTACCTTTGCAATCTCTTCAGCTTGAAACCCTAATTTAGTTTCCTTGCATCATTTTTCTACCCAAAAATTGTTGCTTCCTCTGAAAAAAATCCTAAAAATAAGATCAAAATCAACTTAAGAACAAAGATCAACAAAAACTCAACTCTAAAATCAAATCAAAATTAAAACCAATTAGTAATTAAATAAAAAACGTACCGTTTAAGAATTATGAATCTATATTCTTCTTAATCATGAAACCCTTCATATATAATGAATTTAATAATTTGGTTTTTCAGTTTTTTTTTTTTAGATATCAACTTTATGGAGTGTGGGTTGGGTTTCCATGTATGGATATTTCAGTGAGGATATCCACATGGCAAAGCTTTGCTTTATTCTCTTAAAAAAAAATTATGAGAACAAACACAACTTTAAAAAACAAAAAATAAATATCAAACGGTAATTACTAAAAGGAATAAGCTTTTAAGCCTTTTAACAATATGAAGGGAATCTGAGATTTAAGAAGAAATATTTTGGCTTAAGATTTAGATCTTGAACTTTTTGCTCTTATTGATCTATTTAGATCTTTGTATACAAGTATATTCTAATTTCAATATTATAATAAAAATCCTTTTATTAATTTGTAGATATCAAGTATTTTCTCAAAATCCTATTCATTATTTTTCTTTTAAAAAAAATAATAAAGCATTTTTAAAATTCAAGCATAATTCATTTTTTTTTTAAAAAAAAAAAATCATTTTTTCTAATTTCTTCGGACAAAAATTTAGAATTTAAAAGAAAATGTATAGATAAAAAAGCTGAAGTAATTTTAGAATAGCAAAATCAATGTTAAGAACGATAATCAATGAACATGCATGACCCTTTTCTATTTGTTCTATAATTTCTTTTTTCAAAAAACAAATTTTAGGTCAAAATATAAAAATCAAACTAGGGGTTTTATTTTGCTCCTCTTCCTTTTATGTTCTTATTATTTTTATGAAATTGGGATTTTTTTTTTGAAGAACAATAAAAACATGACGTAATTGAAAAAGCAAAAAACAAATGGAGATCAACAGTGGGTTTTGATTTGTAGGGTTTTTCTTTCAAAGACTCATAATCAATTGAATCATCGAGAACATGATCAAATTAATTAGTTTTACCTTTACAATTTCTTCAACTTGAAAGCCTAATTTAGTTTCCTTTCATCATTTTTTTACCTAAAAATTGTTGCTTCTTCTAAAAGAAATCTTGTTGTTTCTTCTAAAAGAAATCCTGAAAATAATATCAAAATCAACTTAAGAACAAAGATCAACAGAAACTCGATTCTAAAATCAAATAAAAAATAAAACCAATGGGTAATTAAAAAAAACCAATTATGAATGTATAATGAAGCCCTTCATATATAATGAATTTAATCATTTGGGCTTTTATTTATTTTTTTTTGGAAGGATATCAGCTTTATGGAGTGTGGGTTGGGTTTCCATGTATGCGTTTGTAGTCTTTTATTGTAACAACTAAATTTTCTTTAATTTGAATTAAATATATTTGTTAATTGCCTATTTGAATTGATATCTAATTTGGATAAATTATATTTAAAATGGATTAAATTAACATATTAAGTTTTTCTTTAATTTTGTGGGCTAAAGATTTTAAAATTATATTTAATATGTTATTTGGATTGTTGAGATAAGTTCAAAAGATCTAAATATTTTTTTTATTCGATTCTTATATTAGATTTGTAAACTAAGCATGTTTAGAAGTTATTAAAATCGTTGAAATCTCTTTTGTCATTTTTAAAACCATTCAACGACATATTTTTAATCACTCAAAATTAATTATTTTAATTTTTAATTTTAGATCTTTAAATATAAAGTTTATATATCAAAATTAGCTTTGAATGATTAAAAGAGGATCTACATATTTGAGGTACGTTTCTCCTTCTCTGGCAAGACCTACAAATTTATTTCTCCTAAAAAATGGTTGCTTCCTCAACTCAAGAAATAGGAAGAAATCCAATTCTAAAATCAAATCAAAATTAAAACCATTTGATAATTTGTTTTTTGATTTTTCAGATGATAGGATGAACAAGTTTAGCTTTGTGGATTGTGGTTTCCATTTATGGATGTTTCAGTGAGGGTATCACGTGGCAAAGCTGATGTGACTTTTTGTTTTATTCTTATTCATCTTTAGCATTTGGTAGTTTTTAGAAAAAATATTCAGATTCTTTGAGGATTTTTTCGATCTTTTTTCTTTATGGTTTTTAGAGTTTATAAAGTTTGATAATTGGTTCAAGGTTTTACAAACTCGGAAAGATGGCTAGAAACGGGTGGGTCGGGTGAGATGGGGCAGGCCCGGGCGAGAAAGGG
The DNA here is from genome assembly GCF_009727055.1 of Benincasa hispida. Lineage (NCBI taxonomy): Eukaryota > Viridiplantae > Streptophyta > Magnoliopsida > Cucurbitales > Cucurbitaceae > Benincasa > Benincasa hispida. The sequence continues at coordinate 53,570,268 of NC_052357.1, forward strand.
AGGGGGCGTTACTATTTTTTGGCCCAGTCCTGGGCCCGACCGAGTATGGACCCAAGCCAAAAAACAAGAACGGGTGGACTGAGCGACTTGGGAAATGGGGCTGGACCAGGCATTAAGGGGAGGGGACTTTACTATTTTTTAGCCCGGTCCTGGGCCCGACTGCATATGGGGTTGGGCCCAAAAAAATTCTAACATGAAAAATCAAACTCCAGAAAGGTCATTTATTTTTGTCAATTTTTCAAAAAGTTACCGAACTATTGAATACATACAAAATGAAATACATACCTTCTTACGGAGTGTACAAAATTACAACTTCCCAAAATACAAGTTTTGGACTTGACGAAAAATTTTTTGTTCTAGAAATAGTTTAGTGAAGAGAACTTTTTTGTGGGTTGTAAACAAACCAAATTTGGTGGAGAAGTTTTTGGGTTGGAATGTGAATACTTTCTTATGAATTAATTTTGGATTAGTTAATTTTTTGTGAAAAAATTTTTAGGTGGAGAATTTTTGGTGAACTAATTTGATAGGTTGGTTGTTGAAATGGAAGGTAAGAATTTAATAAGGGGCATAAGAGTAATTGTACTACCAATATTTTCCATGCTTACATCATTTTCATCATCGAGGGGTAAAAAAAACCCGTTTTACAAAAATAGGTCCAAAATACAAAATCAAACTTCAAATAGGCCATTTTTGTCAATTTTTCAAGGTTTTTCTTACTTTTTCCATAGAGTTATGGGTGTGTTTTGGATTCACTTTATAAATCTTTAAATAAGTAGTTTTAAGTGTAAAAAAAATATTTATAAATATTTAGAGGCCACTTGGATTGAAGATATTATTTCATGGATATGAATATACTATTTGGATTGTTGAGATAAGTTTGAAAGATCTAAATATTTTCTAGATTTGATTCTTATTAAATTTTGAAACTAAGCATATTTGGGAGTGATTTTAAAATGACTAAAATCACTTTCGTCATTTTCAAAATAACCATGAAACACATTTTTAGTGCATGTTTAGGAGTGATTTTAAAATCGTCAAAATCTCTTTTGTTATTTTAAAATCAATCAATGACATATTTTTAATCATTCAAAATTCATTTAATTTTTAACCTAGTCCTTTGAATACAAATTTTATATAATCAAAATTAGTTTTGAATGATTAAAAGAGTTGATAAGGATCCACATATTTGAGGTACGTTTCTCCTTCTCCGACAAAACCTACAAATTTAGTTCTCCTAAAAAATTGTTGCTTCCTCTGGAAATTAGATCAAAATCAACTCAAATGAGCTGAAACCCAACTCTAAAATCAAATCAAAATTAAAACCATTTGATAATTTGTTTTTTGATTTTAAGAGTATAGGATGAACCAAGTTCAACTTTGTGGATTTTGGTTTCCATTTATGGATATTTCAGTGAGGTATCCACATGGCAAAGCTGACGTGCCTTTTGTTTTATTCTTATTCATCTTTGGCATTTTATAGTTTTTAGAAAATATTTAGATTTTGAGGAAGTTTTCCTTTGGAAAAAGGACCCCTTTTAAAAGACCATTATACCTTTTTTTTCTTTAGGAAAAAGATTCAAAACCTCAATCCCTCCCTCCAAGACCGTTTTCTTGTTCAACCCTTCAAATTCCTTTCAAAACTCCTCACATTCTTTCAATTTTTCGTCAACATTTCAGTTCATCATCTTCAAGTTCATCTTCATCACGTAAGTATTTATGCACATTTTAGGAGGGTTTTGGTTTTGGATCTTTTGGCATTTTTCTTGATTTTTTGTTTGTTTGTTTGTTTTTTTTATTTTATTTTATCTTTATCCTTTATTCTGTTATAATAGTGAGTTTGACTTGTATGAGCTCATTTGATTAAAAAAAAAATTATTTCTTTTTGTAGCAAGTTTATGAATTTTCATGAGGTTTCATAATTTTTTAGATTTTTTTTTTTTGTGAAAAAACGTTATATTTTAGAATGATTTTGAGGATATAGATAGTATATGAGTTTATTTGTATATTATAAACTTTTTTTTTTTGCTTTAAACTCCGATTTTTTAATTTTGAGACGTCTCCAAATCGATGAAGCCCGACTGGGCTTCTTTAAATCTTGACCAGGCAGGCAACCGGGCGGGACTTATGGGGAATCAAGATCAAGAAGGAGGGCAGGACTAGGAAGGGGGAAGTGTGGAAAAACCTGGGAAGATGGCCGGGAACGGGCGAGCCGAGTGAGATGGGACAGGGCTGGACGAGAACGGGAAGGGACGAGGAGAAAGGGAAGGGACATTACTGTTTTTTGGCCTGGTCCAGTACTCGACCAGGTATGGGGCCGGGCCAAAAAATTGGAACGGGTGGATCGGGAGACTTGGAAAATGGGGCAAGATCGAGCGAGAAGGGGAAGGGACATTACTATATTTTGGCCCGGTCCCGGGCCCAACCGGGTTTGGGGTCGGGCCAAAAAATAAGAATGGGTGGATCGAGTGACTTGGGACTGAGAATGGGCGGGTGGGACCAAGTCATCTTTGAAGCATAAATACAAGTAAATAAATTCTAATATGGAAAATAAAAATCCAAAATTATCATTTATTTTTTTCAAATTTCCCAAAAATTATCGAACTATTGAATACATACAAAATGAAATGCATACCTTCTTACGAGTGTACAAAATTACAACTTTATGAACTACAAGTTTTGGACTTGACGACAGACTTTTCATTCTGGACATGTTTTCAAAATCACCGTGAAACATATTTTTAGTGCATGTTTAGGAGTGATTTTAAAATTATCAAAATATATTTTGTCATTTTAACATATCAGATGATCAGAAACCCAATTCTAAAATCAAATTAAAATTAAGACCATTAAATAATTTTTTATTTTTTATTTTTTATTTTTTTGATTTTTCCGAGGATAGGATGAACCAAGTTCAACCTTGTGGACTGTGGTTTCCATTTATGGATGTTCCAATGAGGGTATCCATGTGGCAAAGTCGACGTGGCTTTTTGTTTTATTCTATTCATCCTTGGCATTCGTAGTTTTTAGAAAATATTCAAATTCTCCTATGTTGAGGATTTTTTCGATATTTTTTTCTTTAAGGATTTTAGAAAGTTTGATAATTGGTTCAAGGTTATAAACTCGGGAAGATGGCTAGGAACGGGCGTCGGGCGAGATGGGCGGGCTCGGGCGAGAAAGGGAAGGGACTAGACGAGAAAAGGAGGGGATGATACTATTTTTTTGGCTCGGCTGAGTATGGGGCCGGGCCAAAACAGGTGGACTGAGTGACTTGGGAAATGGGGCCAGACCAGGCAAGAAGGGGAGGGGATGTTACTGTCTTTTAGCCCGATCCTGGGCTAGGCCGGGTATGGGGTCGGGCCAAAAAAATTCTAATCTAAAAAATCAAACACCAAAAAGGTAATTTATTTTTGTCAATTTTCCAAAAAATTATCAAACTATTGAATACATACAAAATGAAATACATAATATACAAAATTACAACTTCGTGAAGTACAAGTTTTAGATTTGACGAAAGACTTTTCGTTCTTGAAATAATTTGGTGAAGAATTTTTGTGTTGGAATGTGAATAATTTTTTGTCAATTACTTTTGGATAAGTTAATTTTTTGTGAATAAATTTTTTAGGTGGAGAATTTTTGGTTTCTAGGGTTTTTCTTTCAAAGATTCATAAATCAATTGAATCATCAAGAATATAATTAAATCAATTAGTTTTACCTTTACAATATCTTCAACTTGAAATCCTAATTTTGTTTCCTTCCATCATTTTTCTCCCCAAAAATTGTTGCTTCCCTAAAAAAAATTGATCAAAATTAATTTAAGAACAAAGATCAGCAAAAACTCAAATCTAAAATCAAATCAAAATTAAAACCAATTGGTAACTAAAAAAACCTACCGTTTGAGAATTATGAATCTATATTCTTTTTAATGCATGAAGCCCTTCATATATAATGAATTTAATAATATTGGAAGAAGCTTTGTGGAGTGTGGTTTTCCATCCATGGATATTTCAATGAGGTATCCACATGGCAAAGCTGACGTACTATTTAACTTTATTCTCATTGGTTTTTGGCGTCTTGTAGTCTTTTATTGTAACAACTAAATTTTGTTTAATTTGAATTAAATTGATAGGTTAATTGGCTATTTGAACTGAAATCTAATTTGGATAAATTATACCTAAAATGGATTAAATTAGCATATTAAGTTTTTCTTTAATTCTATGGACTAAAGATTTTAAAATTATATTTAATATGTTATTTGGATGGTTAAGATAAGTTGGAAAGATCTAAATATTTTTTGTATTCGATTCTTATATTAGATTTGTAAACTAAGCATGTTTGGGTGTGATTTTAAAATGACTAAAATCGCTTTCGTCATTTTCAAAATCACCGTGAAACATGTTTTTAGTGCATGTTTAGGAGTGATTTTAAAATTGTCAAAATATCTTTGGTCATTTTTAAAATCACTCAACGACATATTTTTAATCTCTCAGAATTAATTAATTTAATTTTAATTTTAGACTTTTAGATAAAATTTTTATATAATCAAAATTAGTTTTGAATGATTAAAAGCGTTGACGAGGATCTACATATTTGAGGTACATTTCTTTTTTTCGGACAAAACCTACAAATTTAGTGCTCATAAAAAATTGTTGCTTCCTCTAGAAATAAGATCAAAATCAACTCAAGAACATATTAGATGAGCCAAACCCCAATTCTAAAATCAAACCAAAATTAAAACCATTTGATAATTTGTTTTTTGATTTTTCAGAGAATAGGATGAACCAAGTTTAGCTTTGTGAACTGTGGTTTCCATTTATGGATGTTTCAGTGAGGTATCCATGTGGCAAAGTTGATGTGGTTTTTTTTTTTATTATTCTTATTCATTTTTGGCATTTTGTAGTTTTTAGAAAATATTCAGATTCTTTTATGTTGAGGATTTTTTCAATCTTTTTTAAGGTTTTCAGAGTTTATAAAGTTTGATAATTAGTTCAAGGTTTTATAAACCGAGGAAGATGGCTACGAACGGGCGGGTCGGGCAAGATGGGGTGGGCCCGAGCGAGAAAGGGAAGAGACAAGGAGAGAAAATGAGGGGACGTTATCATTTTTTGGCCCAGTCCAGGGCCCGACCGCGTATGGAGCTGGGCCAGAAAACAAGAACGGGTGAACCTAGCGACTTGGGAAGTGGGGTCGGGCCAAAAAAAAATCTAATATGAAAAATCAAACTCCAAAAAGGTAATTTATTTTTGTCAATATTTCAAAAAATTATTGAACTATTGAATACATATAAAATGAAATACATACCTTCTTATGGAGTATACAAAATTACAACTTCATGAAATACAAGTTTTGGACTTACAAAAGACTTTTCGTTCTGAAAATAATTCGGTGAAGAAAACTTTTTTTGAATTGTAAAAAAATCAAATTTGGTGGAAATTTTTTTGTGTTGGAATGTGAATAATTTTTTGTCAATTAATTTTGGATAAGTTAATTTTTTGTGAATAAACTTTTTAGGTGGAGAATTTTTGGTTTGTAGGGTTTTTTCTTTCAAAACTCATAATCAATTGAATCATCAAGAAAATAATTATATCAATTAGTTTTACCTTTACAATCTCTTTAATTTGAAACCATAATTTTGTTTCCTTCCATCATTTTTCTCCCCAAAAATTATTGCTTCCTCTGAAAAAAAATCCTGAAGATAAAGACCAAAATTAACTTAAGAACAAAAAACTTAACTTTAAAATCAAATAAAAATTAAAATCAATTTGTAATTAAAAAAAACCTACCGTTTGAGAATTATGAATCTATATTCTTCTTAATGCATGAAGCCCTTAATACATAATGAATTTAATAATTTGGTTTTTTATTTTATTTTATTTTATTATTTTTTTTTTTTTGGAGGATATCAGCTTTGTGGAGTGTGGGTTTCCATCTATGGATATTTCAGTGAGGTATCCACATGGCAAAGTCGGTGATTGTTTGCTTTATTCTCATTGGTTTTTGCCGTTTTGTAGTCTTTTATTGTAATATCTAAATTTTGTTTAATTTGAATTAAATCTATTTGTTAATTGGCTATTTGGAATGATATCTAATTTGGATTAATTAAATTTAAAATTGATTAAATTAACATATTAAGTTTTTATTTAATTTTGTGGACTATTTGAGATAAGTTCGAGAGATCTAAATAATTTTTAGATTCAATCTTATATTAGATTTTTAAACTAAGCATGTTTGGGTGTGATTTTAAAATGATTAAAATCACTTTCGTCATTTTCAAAATAATCGTGAAACATGTTTTTAATGCATGTTTAGGAGTGATTTTAAAATAGTCAAAATATCTTTTATCATTTTTAAAATCATTCGATGATATATTTTTCATCACTCAAAATTAATTAATTTAATTTTTAATTTTAGACCTTTAAATAAAAAATTTATATAATCAAAATTAGTTTTTAATGATGAAAAGCGTTGACGAGGATCCACATATTTGAGTAAAATCTACAAATTTAGTTCTCCTAAAAATTGTTTCTTCTTCTAAAAATAAGATCAAAATAAACTAAGAATGAGCTGAAACCCAATTCTAAAATCAAATCAAAATTAAAACCATTTGATAATTTGTTGTTTGATTTTTCGGGAGGATAGGATGAACCAATTTCATCCTTGTGGACTGTGTTTTCCATTTATGGATGTTTTCAGTGAGGATATCCATGTGGCAAAGCTGGCTTTTTGTTGTGTTCTTGTTCATCTTTGGCATTGTGTAGTTTTTAGAAAATTTTCAGATTCTCTTTTGTTGAGGATTTTTTGGATATTTTTTTTATTGTTTTCAGAGTTTATAAAGTTTGATAATTGGTTTAAGGGTTTATGAACCCGAGAAGATGGCCAGGAATGGGTAGATCGGGCAAGATGAGGCGGACACCGGGCGAGAAAGGGAAGGGACGGGGTGAAAAAGGGGGGGACATTACTATTTTTGGCCTAGTCCCGGTCCCGATTGACTTAGGAAATGGGGTGGGATCAGGGGAGGGGACGTTATTGTTTTTTAGCTAGTTCTGAGCCCGACCAAGTATGGGGTCGGGCCATAAAATAGGAATGGGTGGACAAGGTGACTTGGGAAACGGGGCAGGACCAGGCGAGAAGAGGAGGGGACGTTATTGTATTCTGGCCCGGTCCCGGGTCCAGTCGGGTATATGGTCGAGCTAAAAAACAGAACCGAGTGGACCAGGTGACTTAGGATTGGGATGGGGCAGGCGAGACCGGGTCATCTTTGAAGCATAAATACAAGCAAATAAATTCTAACATGGAAAATAAAACTCCAAAGTTGTCATTTATTTTTGTCAATTTTCCAAGAAATCATCGAACTATTGAATACATACAAAATAAAATATATACATTCTTAAGAAGTGTACAAAATTACAACTTCGTGAAATACAAGTTTTGGACTTGACGAAAGACTTCTCCTTTTGGAGATAATTTGGTAAAGAGAACTATTTTTGGTTGTAAAAAAATCAAATTTGGTGGAGAATTTTATGTGTTGGAATGTGAATAATTTTTTTTTCAATTAATTTTGGATAAAATAATTTTTTTGTGAGTAAATTCTTTAGGTAGAGAATTTTTGGTGAATTAATTTGTAGTTGTTGAAATTGAAAGTGAGAATTTAATAAGAGGCATAGGATTAATTGTACAACAAATATTTTTCATGCTTACATCATTTTCATCATTAAGGGGATAAAAAAATCTTATTATCCAAAAATAGGTCAAAAATACAAAATCAAACACCAAATAGGCCATTTTTGTCAATTTTCCAAGGTTTTGCTCAGTTTTTCTAAGTCTTTTTTAAATAAGTAAATTTAAGTGTAAAAAAAAATTATAAATATTTAGAGGCCGTTTGGATCGAAGATATTCTCTCATGGATATGAATATACTATTTGGATTGTTGAGATAAGTTTGAAAGATGTAAATATTTTCTAGATTCGATTCTTATTAGATTTTTAAACTAAGCATATTTGGGAATGATTTTAAAATGACTAAAATTACTTTCGTCATTTTCAAATTAATCGTCAAAATCTTTTTTGTCATATTTTTAATCACTCAAAATTAATTTAATTTTTAATTTTACACCTTTATATACAAATTTTATATAATCAAAATTAGTTTTGAATGATTAAAAGCGTTGACGAGGATCCACATATTTGAGGTACATTTCTCCTTCTCTGGCAAAACCTACAAATTTAGTTCAACTAAAAAATTGTTGCTCCCTCTAGAAATAAGATCAAAATGAACTCAAGAACAGATTAGATGAGCAAAAACCAATTCTAAAATCAAATCAAAATTAAAATCATTTGATAATTTGTTTTTTGATTATTCGGAGGATAGGATGAACCAAGTTCAGCTTTGTGGACTGTAGTTTCCATTTATGGATGTTTCAGTGAGGGTATCCACGTGGCAAAGCTGACGTGGCTTTTTTGTTTTATTCTTATTCATCTTTGGCATTTTGTAGTTTTTAGAAAATATTCAGATTCTTTTCTGTTGAGGATTTTTTTCAGTCTTTTTTCTTTAAGGTTTGTAGAGTTTATAAAGTTTGAAAATTGGTTCAAGGTTTTATAAACCCAGGAAGAAAGAGCGGGTCATGCGAGATGGGGCGAGCCCGGGTGAGAGAAAGGGAAGGGACCAAACGAGAAAAGGAGGGGACTTACCATTTTTTGGCCCAGTCCCAGGCCCGGCCGAGTATGTGGCCGGACCAAACAACAAGAATGGGTGGATTGAGTGACTTGGGAAATGGGGTCGGACCATTATATCTTTTTTTAGGAAAAAGATTCAAAACCCCAATCCCTCCCTCCATGACTATTTTCTTCTTCAACCCTTCAAATTTCTTTCAAAACTCCTCATATTCTTTTCATTTTTCTTCAACATTTTGGTTAATCATCTTCAAGTTCATCTTCATCAAGTAAGAATTTATGCACATTTTAGGAGGATTTTGGTTTTGGATTTTTTGGCATTGTTCTTGATTTCATGTTTTTGTTTATTTTTATCCTTTATTCTATTATAATGGTGAGTTTTTATCTTGTGTGAGTGGTTAAAAAAAATTGATTTTTTTTTGTAACAAGCTTATTGGTTTTTATGGGGTTTCATAATTTTTTAGATTTTTTGTGAAAAAATATTGCATTTTAGAATGATTTTGAGGCCTATAGATAATATATGAGTTTATTTGTATATTGGAAACCCTTTGCTCTAAACTCCGATTTTCTAATTTTGAGACGTCTCTAATTCGATGAAGCTTTGTTGGGCTTCTTTAGATCTTGACCGGGCAGTCAACTGGGTGAAACATGTGGGGAATCGAGAACGGGAAGGGGAAGTGGCGCAAAATCTGGGAAGATGGCCGGGAATGAGCGGGCTGGGCAAGATGGGCAGGACCGGGCGAGAAGTGGAAGGGATCGGGAGAGAAGGGGAGGGAACGTTACTATTTTTCGGCTCGGTCCCGGGCTTGGTCGGGTATAGAGCCGAGCAAAATAATAGGAACAGATGGATTGGGAGACTTGGGAAATGGGGCAGGACTGGGCGTGAAGAGGAGGGGACTTTACTATATTTTGGCCCGGTCCCGGGCCTAGCCAGGTATGTGGTCGGGCTAAAAAATAGGAACGGGTGGACCGAGTGACTTGGGACTGGGAAGGGGCGGGCGAGACTGGGTCATTTTTGAAGCATAAATACAAGCAAATGAATTCTAACTTGGAAAATCAAACGCCAAAAATGTCATTTATTTTTGTCATTTTTTTCATAAATTATCGAACTATTAAATACATACAAAATGAAATACATACTTTCTTACAGAGTGTACAAAATTACAACTTCGTGAAATACAAGTTTTGGACTTGATGAAAGACTTTTCATTATGAAAATAATTTGGTGAAGAAAACGTTTTGTGGAGTGTAAACAAATCAAATTTGATGGACATTTTTTTGTATTGGAATGTGAACAATTTTTTGTCAATTATTTTGGTTTTTATGTCCTAAAACTCGTAGTTTGTAATATCATATTTTTGTTCAATAAAGCTGTTATTGAAAATCTTTAGTAAATTTAAATTCTATATTCATGAATCCAATAAACTAAAGATCCGAGGCTATTAAGTTTAAGTTTGAACTTTATGTAGTAACATAAATTTGGATCAAGTGCAAATATATAGCCAAAATGGTCTATAGTATATGAATAAGGTTGGGCGCCTTATTTTGGGAACACTATGGATGCAGCATGAAAATAGAGGCATCCTATTTCTTGTTTACATAAGACTAAACCATGAAATAGTCACTTTTTCCATTCTAAATGCTGTTTAATGTATAAAACTGACTATTTCGTTAATTGATGACCTAGGTAACTTAATCTTAATCCTAAGCTAACTATGAACTCCTGTTCACTCGGAATTATCCTTAGATCTACATAGGTGAGGATAGCTTATTATCACTAGCCCAATAAGCCTCCCATTTCAGGGGTAAGATCAGGTGGATAGCTAGGAACATAGGGTGCAAGACGGAATTCACTCTTACCCATTATAGGGATAGTAGATAGGTTGTTCCCTTTAGTATTGAATCCAGGTCTTAAACAAGGGGCCCCACCCTTTCCTTGGTCCGAGAGGGGTTTAGTTTATAGGTTGAACCTTAAACCAATTGTTCATTAGAGGATTAATGGAACTTAAGGAATAAGATGTACTCTCAGGGGTAAAACGATTTTTATGACCCAGCCGAGATTATGAACAACCTATGAAGGATTAGCTTACTAATAATGGTTATATCATATGGACATAAATATATCTATAGTGAGGGGAGTGCAACTATGGGACTATAATGGAATGACCTATGAGTGAACGAATGTTGATTAGCTCCATCTAAAGAGTTTAGCCAGCTAATCTCGGATCGTTGGAGCACATGATCTATAGGTCCATTAGGTTCCCCTACTAGCTCATATGGAATAAACTTAGAACAGTATAATAGAATAATTCAAATTGTTCAAATTAGGTGAAGAGAGAGAAACGGACACATATATGTGATATAATTGTCGGTTTTTCAGTTTAGACATACAACTTTAATATTTAAATGTGATTTAAATATCAAGAATATAAATACGTTCATATTCGGAAGCTCGGAAATAATGGAAATGGTCAAAGATGTAAAAAGTCAAAGAGTTTACTTTTGACTTTGAAAAGTCAAACTTTGACTGATCTTATATTCAAATGTGATTTGAATTTCGAGAAAATGAATGTG
>NC_052357.1:53583302-53594120 GCF_009727055.1 Benincasa hispida
ATGAATGTATGTTATAGATGTATGATTCTAGGGTTATAATGGTTATAATTTTATTTTATAATTGTTATAAAATAACCTAGACTTTAAAATCTATAGCAAAGTAAAAGTTGCATGCTCACCTAGGATTAAATTGGTGCAATTTCAATCAGCTTTTCTGAAGAGTTAGAATAGGTCGATTACTTGTTAAACAAAGAATTATTTAATTACCCGGGGAGATCTTGTATAAGGTTGGGGGTTCTTAAGATGACGGTTTACGGAACACCTCCTACCTAGAGATCAAACTTGTGTCTAAGTCAAATAACCCTAGTTTTAATGAGCATGCGTGAGAGATGTGAGGTAATAAAATTTGTTTAACACCTAGACATCATAGGTTAAAATCCAATATAAGAGTTATACATTGATCTATCACCTAGACTTAGGATATGTTTAATTTAGCCGAAATATAAGTATTTTTTAATATATATCCTAAACTGTTATAGAACACTTCAGCTAGAGAGAAGTAGCGTACTTTTAGCTCTAACGTCCCTAAAAGTTCACATCGTGAGGTCCATGAAGGGCTTTGGGCCGTGCTTAGGAGCGGACTCCCTTCGGATAGTGTTTGCATGGATCAATATCAAGGTGAATAGGGGAAGTAGTTCATAGTAAGTGGGTGAGGAGTATGCAACAACATATCCCATGGTCTCTTCCATTAGGTCGCACCGTGAGATTCCTATAATGCGCTTGCATGTCTACCCTGGAGCGACCTTCCTTTCAGAGGGTTGTATTATAGGATTTGGAACACCGCGAACTCCAAATCTGGATAGGCTCTCTTATAAATGCTGTTTTCCGAAAAAACATCTTCAACTGAGATTTTCTTGATCTTTCAAGAACCCTTTGTAGAGCTTCCGGCCTACGGATCCCCCCTCCTATCAGCACCTAGCCTCTCCACCGGTTCCAAAGACTCCTTCGGCATCAATGCAGCTCGACCGATAGGGAGAGGGGCGAAGCAGCTCGACTGATTGGAAGGTTTCCGCTGTAGCAGTAAAGAAGAAGGAAATTTCTGCTGCTAAAGAAGCCGAGGAAATCTCGATTGAAGCCAATTCGAGGTTCTTTTTTCTCTCCATCTCCAGAAAAAAATTGACTTTCCACTTTCGGGAGCATGTTGATTCTGGTTTTTGAAATCCAAAAATAGAAGTTTACACTTACAAGAATCACTAAGATGTTAGTATATTCTCGACCAAAGTAGCGATAACTAAAGTGCTATAAGAATAAAGAGTTATTCTGGGGTTAGCATCTAGTCAAGATTGTCTTGGTTCAAAAGAGGAATAATCGACTGCCCTTCAGTGGAGGTTACTCTAAACTTTTGAAATATTGTTGCAAAATATAATAATGAAGGATACATTATTATTTTTTGCTAAATTAAATTGGTCTCTTTGTGAGTATAGTTTTTCTAAAAGAATATGTTTATCTTTTTCAGCATGAATAGCTCAATAATTCAACTCTTAGCTTTCGAGAAACTAAACGGCGATAATTATTCGACATGGAAATCAAATCTAAACACAATACCGGTAGTTGAAGATCTATGATTTGTCTTAACTAAGGAATGTCCTCAAGCCCCAGCCTCAAATGCTAATCGAACTGTTCGGGAAGCATACGATCGATGGGTCAAAACCAATGAAAAGGCCCATGTTTACATTCTTGCTAGCATGTCTGATGTTTTGGCAAAGAAACATGAATCCTTAGCTACGACTAAAGACATAATAAATTCATTAAGAGAAATGTTTAGGCAACCATCATGGTCCTTTAGACACGAGGCAATTAAGCACATTTACACAAAGCGGATGAAGGAGGGGACCTCTATTAGAGAACATGTCCTAGACATGATGATGTACCTCAATATCGCTATAGTAAACGGCAGACCCATTGATGAGGCTAATCAGGTTAGCTTTATCTTACAATCTATTCTGAAGAGTTTTATACCTTTTGAGACAAATGCGTCTTTAAATAAAATAGAATTTAACCTGACTACCCTTCTTAATGAGCTCCAGCGATTCCAAAACCTTACTTTAGGTAAGGGGAAGGAAGTGGAAGCAAATGTTGCTACCACTAAGAAAAAATTTATAAGAGGATCATCCTCTAAAAATAAAGCTGGACTCTCTAAAGCTCAAATGAAAAAGAAGGGAAAAGGGCAGACTCCCAAGATAAGAATGGGAAAGATGCATACAGATAAAGGAAAATGTTTCCACTGTAACCAAAACAGACATTGGAAGAGAAATTGCCCGAAGTACCTTGCAGAGAAGAAAGCTGAGAAAACGGCACAAGGTAAATATGATTTACTGGTCGTTGAAACATGTTTAGTGGAATATGATACTTCAACCTGGATACTAGATTCAGAAGCCACTAATCATATTTGTTTTTCGTTTCAAAAAACTAGTTCTTGGAAATAGCTTGAAGAAGGTGAGATAACCCTCAAAGTTGGAACAGGAGAGGTTGTCTCAGCTGAAGCAGTGGGAGATCTGAAATTATTTATTGAAGATAGATATCTAGTACTTAAAAATGTTTTGTATGGACCTCTTATGAAGAGGAATTTGATATCTATCGCTTGTATTATAGAACAATTATATACAATATCTTTTAATATAAAGCGTTCATTTTTTGTAAAGGTATTCAAATTTGTTCTGCTACACTTGAAGACAACTTATATAAGTTAAGACTAACTAGAGCAAATTTTGTTTTAAATACTGAAATGTTTAGAACATTAGAAACTCAAAATAAAAAACAAAAGGTTTCTTCCAACGCCTATCTATGACACCTAAGACTTGATCACATAAATCTTAATAGGATTGGGAGATTGGTCAAGAGTGGACTTGTAAGTCAGTTAGAAGATAACTCTTTACCTCCATCTGAATCCTGTCTTGAAGGAAAGATGACCAATAGATCTTTTACTGGAAAAGGTCTCAGAGCCAAAGTACCCTTAGAGCTCGTACATTCGGACCTTTGTGAACTAATGAATGTCAAGGCTCGAGGTGGGTATGAATATTTCATCAGTTTTATTGATGATTATTCAAGGTATGGTCATGTTTACCTGCTTCATCACAAGTCTGATTCTCTTGAAAAGTTCAAAGAATATAAGGCTGAAATTGAGAATGAATTAGGTAAAACAATAAACATACTTCGATTAGATCGAGGTGGAGAGTATATGGACATACAATTCCAAGACTATTTGATAGAAAATGGGATCCAGTCACAATTCTTTACACCTAGTACGCCTCAGCAGAACGGTGTATCAAAAAGAAGAAACCGAACCTAATTAGATATGGTTCACTCTATGATGAGCTATGCTCAATTGCCTAATTCCTTTTGGGGATATGCACTTGAATCTGCTGTCCATATTTTGAAAAACGTTCCCTTTAAAAGTGTTTCAGAAATACCTTATGAGCTATGGAAATGGCGTAAAAGTAGTTTATGTCACTTTAGAATTTGGGGTTGCCCAACACATGTGTTGGTACAAAATCCCAAGAAATTGGAACATCGTTCAAAATTATGCCTATTTGTATGTTATCCAAAGGAAACAAGGAGTGGTCTATTTTATCATCCTCAAGAAAACAAGGTATTTGTATCAACAAATGCCACATTTTTAGAGGAAGACCACATTAGAAATCATTAACCATGCAGTAAAATAGTGTTGAAAGAAATTCAAAAGACGCTACAAATATACCTAGTTCATCTACTAAAGTAGTAGATAAAGCTAGTATTTCTGGTCAGTCACATTTTTCTCAAAAGTTGAGAGTGCCTCGACGTAGTGGGAGAGTTGTTCATCAGCCTGACTACTATTTGGGTTTAGTTGAAACTCAAATCATCATACTTGATGAGGGCGTAGAGGATCCATTGACCTATAAACAGGCAATGAATGATGTGGACTGTGACCAGTGGATAAAAGCTATGGACCTCGAAACGAAGTCAATGTACTTTAATTTAGTCTAGACTCTTGTAGATAAACCAACTGATGTGAAACCAATTGGTTGCAAATGGATCTACAAGATAAAACGAGATCAAGTCGGTAAAGTGCAAACTTTTAAGGCTCGACTTGTGGTAAAGGGTTATACCCAAAGAGAGGGAGTGGACTATGAAGAAACTTTCTCTCCCGTTGCCATGTTAAAGTCGATAAGAATACTCTTATCCATTGCAACTTTTTATGACTATGAAATTTGATAAATGGATGTCAAGACAACCTTTTTAAATGGCAATCTTGAAGAGAGTATCTATATGGTTCAACCAGAGGGGTTTATAGTTCCAGGTCAAGAACAAAAGGTTTGTAAGCTTGAGAAATCGATTTATGGATTAAAACAAGCTTCTAGATCCTGGAATATAAGGTTTGATACTGTAATCAAATCTTATGGCTTTAAACAGAATGTTGATGAGCCTTGTGTTTACAAAAAGATCATTAATTCTGTTGTAGTGTTCTTGGTTTTATATGTCGATGATATTCTGCTCATTGGGAATGATGTAGGATATCTTACTGACGTCAAGCAATGGCTAGATACACAATTCCAAATGAAAGATTTCGGAAATGCACAGTATATTCTTGGGATCCAAATTGTTCGGAATCACAAGAATAAGACACTAGTCATGTCTCAAGCATTTTATATAGACAAAATTTTGTCTAAATATAAGATGTAGAATTCTGAAAAAGGGTCTGTTGCCTTTCAGACATGGAATTCATCTGTCAAAAGAACAATGTCCTAAGACACCTTAAGAAGTTGAGGATATGAGAAATATTCCCTATGCCTCCGCAGTTGGAAGCCTGATGTATGCAATGTTATGTACTAGACCTGACATATGCTACTCAGTAGAGATCGTCAGTAGATACCAGTTTAATCCTGGATGTGATCATTGGACTGCCGTTAAGAACATCTTAAAGTATCTAAGGAGAACTAGGGACTACATGCTCGTGTATAATGCTAAGGATCTGATCCTTATTGGATACACTGACTTTGATTTCCAAACTGATAAAGATGCTAGGAAGTCTACATTTGGATCAGTGTTCACTCTTAACGGAGGAGCAGTAGTGTCAAGAAGCATAAAACAAACCTGTATAGCTGATAACGGGCAAATGCACGTTATCATTGTGCGAAGTTCTTAAACGATGTTGGATTGCGTTGATGAAATATGTTAAATTGCGTCCATTGAGCATAAATTCTATAATATTGCGGTTGCATGCGTTCAGCGCATTAGAACTATTGATTTTTGTATTTTTGTGCAGAATATGTGTTAACGCAATGCAAGATTGTGATCATAAGAAATCATTGGTCGAGCGCAACATCACCGCAAGGCTTTGCGTTGATCGTGCTCGTAAACATTCACCCGAGAAGGATCGCCGCAACTTGGTTAGCACAA
Source organism: Benincasa hispida (assembly GCF_009727055.1). Taxonomy (NCBI): domain Eukaryota; kingdom Viridiplantae; phylum Streptophyta; class Magnoliopsida; order Cucurbitales; family Cucurbitaceae; genus Benincasa; species Benincasa hispida. Next base: position 53,588,679 of record NC_052357.1, read on the forward strand.
CATGGTGGGCGCATCTGGGTGAAAGGCCAATTAAGAGTGATGGGACAGAAAGCTGATGACAGTCGAATCAAAATTAAGTTGACAGCCGATAACGGTCCAAGTACAGTTCAAAGCTTGTCGGTGAATAATTATTCGACGCGTCAATCAGGAATTAAAGCTGTCCCATCTATACAAACCGGAGGTGGTAGTTGGGAGGCTGGAGGGTGGAGCGCAGTCGGGCGGTGGGGCGGGAGAGAAGAAGCCGCCTTTTCACCATAGTATGCTCTAATAAATACCAAGTGGCATTCTTTCAAGAAGGGGTTCACGACTTTTACAATCTTTTGTTTCACGAGTTCACGCCTCTGTCCATAGTTTTCTTTCATTTTAAGGCGGAACACGAAGGAGAAAGTTATGCTGGTAGATCGTGCGTAAAGGCCTTGGGAGAGCGCGCGGAGACTCCAAAGACAGAGAGAGGGCCGACACCTGCGGAAGCGGGAACATAACTTAAGATCAGAATAGAGACTTAGTGTAAAAGTCTCGGTCAAGCAAAGGAATTCTTACCAGGTCCTCTCTACCTTTAACCTCCCATTGATATTTTGTACTCACTCCATTTATAGAGAGATGGAATTTCTTTCTCTATAATCTGTCAACTCTCTGTAATTTGGCACAGCATGAGTAGGCTAAATTAGTTGAATGGTTGAGAAAGCATTTAGCTAGTACCTACTAGGGAATCTTCATTCTTTGCCGATTATCTTGTTTAATGTATGCTCATTCGTCCATAGAGATTATTCGGGCAAGGTAAGTCTGAGGATACGATCTATGACTTGGGAAGGTCAGGTTAGAAATCTAAGGTTTGGAAGAACAGATTAGAACGTATAAACAAGAGATAGTGCTTAGGAATAGCAACTATTTGTTTATCAATGCATCGCAATGCATCCTAGAGATAGGATATGATTGTATGCGGTCACCTGCTTTCAATGCATCTTACATCACCGCATAGGACAAGAGTAGAGACTTAGGGATGAGCTCTATGAACATTTTGCATTCAACACATGCGTCCTAGATTTAGGAGCATCGCATTTACATTGGAAAATGACTTGCTATGCATGGTAGTAACATGATCGTATAGTCTGACGCATTCCCGAGTAACGCTAGCTAAAGATCTTCTCAACCCGTTCATCGCATACTCATTGTATCTATCAACGCAACTTTCATTTCTCAAATCCGCCGCATTTGTTATTTTTCTTTAATCAATGCAATCAACAAACCAAACACTTTATTTATTTACTCGATTATCGGAAAGTTTTCATCAAAACTACCAACGCAATCTATTTTCACAAGTCCCTGTGTTCGACTCTGGACTTACCAGGAAATTCAGAGGAATTTACACTTGAATTCTACTGGGAAAACTTGAGTGCACGACGCAAATCCATCAACACATATCATCCATATTTCCACTACATAAAATACCGCATCAAGTTTTTGGCGCCATTGCCGGGGACTTCGGCAAGATAGTTTGCTAAAGGTAATTTTTTTGTGATTTCTTTGCAAAACTATCAATCTCTGGCGAATTATGACCTGGAGATTGATAGGACATTCAGAAGAAGATTAAGAGACCGCCAACAACAACAAGAAGGAACACCAAGAATGGCGGAGCAACCGGACGCAAGGGTCGCTAACGTGAATAATATAATGGCCAACCCCATCCTTTTGGCGAATGACGCAATAGACCCATTCAGAACTATGCGTCACCTAACCTCAAAGATTTCTCTCCAGGAATCATGAGGCTAGCACTAGATGGATCGAGGTTTGAAATGAAGTCGGTAATGTTGCAGATGATCCAGGCTGCTGGGCAGTTTGGAAAAAGGCGTGGCAAAGACCCGCACGTCCACCTCTGGAGCTTCATAGAAATCTGCAACACTTTTGTGTTCCCGAATATCTCAACCAAGGAAGTTCGACTAACTCTGTTTCCCTTTTCTTTGTGTAATTAGGCGAGGAATTAGGCATATTCTCTCAAACTGGGAGAGATAACTTCGTGGGAACAGGTGGTGGAAAAATTTATGAAGAAGTATTTCCCACCAACTGAGAACACTAGGAAAAGGAAATTAATAACAAATTTTGAACAAGAAGATGATGAATCGCTCAGTGATGCTTGGGCGAGGTTTAAGCAGCTGGTAAGAGACTGTCCCCACAATGGCTTAACAGATTGCCTATAAATGGAAATTTTCTAACAAGGATTGAACCCTACTTCGTAGACCACTGCCAATGCGGCAGCCGCTGGTGGTCTGCTCGACAAAACATATAAGGAGGCTAAGAGTATACTTGATCACATTTCCAAAAATCACGAGGATTGGAGGGAAAGCGATCATAGATTAAGAATAAAAGAAAATGACGCAAACAATGGGGCCATCGCATCCCTGAAAAATCAAATGACTACGATGATGAGTTTAATACAAGGCATCGCAATTAATAATACGGGAGCGAAGAAGGGGCAGATCAGCGCAATCATTCAAACGACCACAAGTTGTGTCATTTGCAGTGATGCTCACCCGATGGAGGAATGCCCAACAAACCTGCAGTCGGTATACTTTATGAGAGATAATCCCTACTCCAATACATATAACCCCGGGTGGCGAAATCACCCAAATTTTGCCTGGAAAAGTCAACAACAAAGCTTTCAACCTGTGGCACAAAAAGGAGGGCTATCCAGATTTTCCCCGCAAAATAACGGTCCAGCGCAAAGCCAAGCTAGCAGCTCACAACCACCGCAATCTTCGTCCTTAGAGAGCTTGCTGAAGCAGTATGTTGAGAAAAACAAATTTGTGCTTCAGAACCAAGCTACATGCATTAGAAATCTCGAAATTCAAATGGGACAAATTGCGGGCGAGCTGAAAAATAGACCGCAAGGAGCATTGCCGCACTCAACTGAGCTCTCTCGCAATGCTGGTGGTAGCAGGAAGGAACAATGCTTAGCAGTCTCCTTGCTAAGTGACGACGTGACTGCGGAAGTAGGGGAGAAGTGCATTGCGACCAACTTGATTGCAGTGATAATTGAAGACCCACGGACCTTTAGTTTGGAGAAGCTCGAGAAAATAGACCCTGAAGTTGTGTCCACCCTTAAGCCTCTGGATCTTGAGACAGAAGAAGTCCAACCACCAGTAACTCCGCAAAGATTGAAAGAGGAACAAATTGAGGAAGAAAATATCGCAATAGTGGCTGTAGTGCAAAATGCTATGATCCCACCTAAAGTGGTCGACCCAGGAATCTTCACGATCCCATGCTCTATCGGAGGGACCTTCAGTGGCCAAGGACTATGCGACCTTGGGGCAAGTATAAACATAATTTCGTTATCAATCTTCAAACAATTGAATATCAGCACACTTACGCCCACAAGGGAAACTCTACTACTTGCAGACAAATCTCGAATACATCCTAAAGAAGAGTTGAAAAATGCCATAATTTTAATCGATAAATTCATCCTGCCAGCAGACTTCCTAATTTTGGATTATAAAGCAAACGAGGATGCGCCCATCATATTGGGACGACTATTTATTTCAACCGGCCACGCTCAAATTGATGTGTGCAAGGGGAAAATTGTAATGAGCATTCATAGGGAAAAACTCCAGATTAAGGCAGTAAAGATCCTAGAGGACAAAGAAAAGAGAGAAAAATCACCATGGACGTGAACAAACCAGCTGGAAATAAAGGGTCCCTGCGTTATCAAATGATCGCAACATATCAGGGACACAAGTTTTGGGAAACATTGATTCTTCAACTCTTCTCCATTATTCGGAATTTTTACTATATCTTTTCAATCCTGATCTATCCTTACTTTATTATCACTATCTTAAAAAAAAAAAAAAAAAACCTGTGATAACGAATTTTATTTTTTTTAAAATAATTTGACCCTCTCTTTGTCTGTTTACAAAGATTAAGGCACAGGATTGCGGAGATGTTTCAAGAAGAGAGATCACCGCCAAGATGGATGCATCAATACAATGCGGGCGACAGCGCAAAATTTGGGGGTGTACTCTTCCTTATCTTTATTTCAAATTTTGTTCTATCACATCGCATGTTAGTTTTACAAGTTTTATCACTGCATCCTCTTTAATCACCGCAATCATTTGACATAGATAAATTTAGTAGTTTACCGCATTCTGTTTCTTTTCCAAGTATGATTTCAATGATGAAAAATATGCTTCTATTTCTTCGTATATATTAGAGTCAACTTATTCTTAAGATAGTCACCTGATGAAATATTTCTAGAAGTTAGGGGTTTGCTAGCTTTCTTTCAAACTCTCTTTACAATGCATTCTATGACCATCGCATGACTTATTGTAATCTTTTGGCAATGAGGACATTGTCGCATTTTAAATTTGGGAGTGAGGTATTTATTTTCGACCTTGCTATTTGTTATTTTATTTCTCTAAAAAACAAATTGAGAATAACAACTCCACTTTCAACGCAATGAGAAACCCATGTTGATAAGAGTTAAGTTATGAAAGACACTTATCCGTAGTTGGATTTCCGCATGACACACGTGGGGGCAAGCCAAAACGAAAGTAAGTCACCAAGATCAACGCATAAATCAATGACCGCAACGCCACTGCCAAATCGGTATGAGTTTAGTTTGAGAAAGAGTGCATTGCTCGTAGTTGGATGTATGCATGACACATGTGAGGGCAAGCCAAAACGAAGGCAAGGCACTTGGATCAGCGCAAGGTCAGAAAAAAATAGCAAGGAAGAAAATTTTTGTGCAAGGATAAAATCATTTGTCACCCCGGTAGAAAATTTTCTTTTTGAAATAAATCATTCGATGTTCCGAAATTTAGTAAAGTCCTTTTGAAAGTTAAGCTTGTAATCCCTAGGTCTTAGAAATATTTTAAGAAGAGACTTGAATAAGACTTAAGGAAATTCTGGCATATAGGATTTGAACGAAGTATTCTTGAGAAATCTAGGAAAAGAACTTTGCGGTTGACTTGCTAAAGGAATCTTTAGCTTATGCTTGAGGACAAGCATTGTTTAAATTTGGGGTATGATAACGGGCAGAAATGCACATTATCATAGTGCCATGTTCTTAAACAATGTTAGATTGTGTTGATGAAATATGTTAAATTATGTCAATTAAGCATAAATTCTATAATATTACGGTCGCTTGCGTTCAACGCATTAGAACTATTGATTTTTGTATTTTTGTGCAAAATATGTGTTAACGCAATGCAAGATTGTGATCATAAAAAATCATTGGTCGAATGCAACTTCACCGCAAGGCTTTGCATTGATCGTGCTCACAAACATTCACTCGAGAAGGATCGCTGCAACTTGGTTAGCGCAACATGGTGGGTGCATCTGGGTGAAAGGCCAATTAAGAGCGATGGGACAGAAAGTTGATGACAGTCGAATCCAAATTAAGTTGACAGCCGATAACGGTCACAAAGTACATTCAGCTTTATCGGTGATAAT
>NC_052357.1:53595020-53621828 GCF_009727055.1 Benincasa hispida
AATTTAAATTCTATATTCTTGAATCCAATAAACTAAGGATCCGAGGCTATTAAGTTTAAGTTTGAACTTTATGTAGTGACATAAATGTGGATCAAGTTCAAATATATAGCCAAAATAGTCTATAGTATATGAATAAGGTTGGACGCCTTATTCTGGGGACACTATGGATGCGGCCCATTTTGTAATTAGTACAAACGATGTGATCCTAAACCATTCATGTGGAGACATGAAAATGGGGGCATCCTATGTAAAGAGTTTACATAAGACGGAACCATGAAATAGTCACTTTTTACGTTCTAAATGACGTTTAATGTATAAAACTGACTATTTCGTTAATTGATGACCTAGGTAACTTAATCTTAATCCTGAGTTAACTAGAAACTCCTGTTCATTCGGAATTATCCTTAGATATGCATAGGAGAGGGCAGCTCATCATCGCTGGCCCAATAAGCCTCCCATTTCAGGGGTAAGATCAGGTGGATAGTTGGGAACATAGGGTGCAAGACAGAATTCACTTTACCTGTTATAGGGATAGTAGATAGGTTGTTCCATTTAGTACTGAATCCAGGTCTTGAACAAGGGGCCCCACCCTCTCCTTGGCCGAGAGGGGTTCGGTTTATAGGTTGGACCTTAAACCAATTGTTCATTAGAGGATCAGTGGAACTTAAGGAATAAGATGTAGTCTTGGGGTAAAACGATTTTTATGACCCAGCCGAGATTACGAATAACCTGTGAAGGATTAGCTTACTAATCATGGTTATATCATATGGACACAAATATATCTATAGTGAGGGGAGTGCAACTACGAGACTATAGTGGAATGACCCGTGAGTTAATGAATGTTGATTAGCTTCATCTAAAGAGTTTAGCCAGCTAATCTCAGATCGTTGGAGCTCATGATCTATAGGTCCATTAGGTTCTCCTACTAGCTCATATGGAATAAACTTAGAACAAAATGATAAAATAATTCGAATTGTTCGAATTAGGTAAAGAGAGAGAAACCGACAAGTATATGTGATATAGTGGTCGGTTTTCAGTTTAGAGATACATGTTTAATATTTAAATGTGATTTAAATATCAAGAATATGAATACATTCATATTCGGAAGCTCGAATATAATGGAAATGGTCAAATATGTAAAAAGTCAAAAAGTTGACTTTTGACTTTGAAAAGTCAAAACTTGACCGACCTTATATTCAAATGTGATTTGAATTTTGAGAAAATGAATGCGGATTCATGCTCGGGAGGTCAAAATTAGTCAACACGGAAAAAATCATAAAAAGTCAAAATGTTGACTTTTCGGTCAAAGTTTGACTTTGACAAAATGACTATTTTGCCCTTTGACTAAAGTTAGTGGGAAAATCCAAACTTTTGTTGGATAACTCCACTAACAAGATAGTGGACTAGGTGTTGGCTTATAGTGGAGACATCAAACCTACTTAGATAGTGGATTTTGAGGTGTTGGGTTTTTATAAATTTGTTTCATGCAATTTTACATGGCTTTTTTCTATAAATTTGGGCTTTCAATTTGGATAAAAGACTTTTGGACATTTTGCCAAAATTGGTTTTTAAAGTTGGGCTGGAAAAATCACTATTTTTTTAGAAAAATTCAAAATCCAAACCCAACCCAAAAATCCATCTTCTATTTCCATCTCTTTCTTTCTTCATCCATTAGGTCCCACAACCCGGTTCTGAGTCTAGAGTATAGTAGGTCAGCTCTAGTGGTTGTCCGGTTCGTGTTCAAGCGGAGATAGAAGAGTTTCAGGAGCTTCAAAGGTAATATTTAGAAAAAAAACTCTAATTAATTAATTTAGGGTTGTTTGTTTAATTTGTGCAATTAGAGTAAAATTGATCCTCATTTTTGCTGTGCATGCCTATTTTTCCAACAAATTAATTTTGGATAAAATAATTTTTTATGAATAAATTTTTTAGGTGGAAAATTTTTGGTGAATTAATTTGGTATGTTGGTTGTTGAAGTTGAAAATTAGAATTTAATAGGGGCATAAGATTAATTGTACAACTAATATTTTCCATGCTTATATCATTTTCATCATCAAAGGGATTAAAAAATCTTGTTTTTCAAAAATAGGTAAAAAATACCAAATCAAACTCCAAATAGGCCATTGTTGTCAATTTTCCAAGGTTTTGCTTAGTTTTCCGTAGAGACATGGGTGTGTGTGGATTCACTTTCTAAGTCTTTAAATAAGTAGTTTTAAATGTAAAAACAAATATTTATAAATATTTAGGGGCCACTTGGTTCAAAGATATTATTTCTTGGATATGAATATATTATTTGGATTGTTGAGATAAGTTTGAAAGATTTAAATATTTTCTAGATTCGATTCTTATATTATATTTGTAAACTAAGTTTGTTTGGGAGTGATTTTAAAATGACTAAAATCACTTTCGTCATTTTCAAAATCATCGTGTAACATGTTTTTAGTGCATGTTTAGGAGTGATTTTAAAATCGTCAAAATCTCTTTTGTCATTTTTAAAATCACTCAACGACATATTTTTAATCACTCAAAATTAATTTAATTTTTAATTTTACACCTTTAAATAAAAATTTTATATAATCAAAATTAGTTTGGAATGATTAAAAGTTTTGACAAGGATTCACATATTTGAGGTAGGTTTCTCCTTCTCCGGCAAAACCTACAAATTTAGTTCTCCTAAAAAAGTGTTACTTCCTCTTCAAATAAGATCAAAATCAACTCAAGAATAGATCAAATGAGTAGAAACCCAACTCTAAAATCAAATCAAAATTAAAACCATTTGATAATTTGTTTTTTTATTTTTCGGAGGATAGGATGAACCAAGTTCAGCGTGGTTCCATTTATGATGTTTCAATGAGGGTATACATGTGGCAAAGCTAACGTGGCTTTTTGTTTTATTCTTATTCATCTTTGGCATTTTGTAGTTTTTAGAAGATATTTAGATTCTGTTGAGGATTTTTGGGTCTTTTTTCTTTATTGTTTTAAGAGTTTATAAAGTTTGATAATTGGTTCAAGGTTTTGGGTTATCAATAAAAATGACCCAATGGAAGTTTTCCTTTGGAAAAAAGGTCCCCTTTTAAAAAGATTGTATATTTGACCCCTCAAAATTTACCATAGGTAGGAAAAGACCACTATATGCACTTTTTTTTTTAGGAAAAGAATTCAAAACCCCAATTCCTTCCTCCATGACCATTTTCTTGTTCAACCCTTCAAATTTCTTTCAAAACTCCTCACAGTTTTTCTCCAACAATTTAGGTATGTTCATCATCTTAAAGTTCATCTTCATCAAGTAAGTATTTATGCACACTTTAGAAGGGTTTTGGTTTTGGATTTTTTTGGCATTGTTCTTGATTTCACGTTTTTGATGTGTCTTTATACTTTATTCGGTTATTATAATAGTGAGTTTTGATCTTGTGGAATGATTTTGAGGCCTATAGATAGTATATAAGTTTATTTAACTTTTTTTTTTCTTTAAACTCCGATTTTCTAATTTTGAGATGTCTTTAATTTGATGAAGCCCGATCGGGCTTCTTTAGATCTTGACCGGGCGGGACTTATAGGGAATTAGAACCGAGAAGAGGGCCAGGAAGGGGGAAGTGGGACGAAACCCGGGAAGCTGGCTGGGAACGGCAGGGAGGGAGGGCGAGATGGGGCTGGAGAAGGGGAACGTTACTATTTTTGGCCCGATCCCAGGCCCAACTGGGTATGGAGCTGGGCCAAAAAATAGGAACGGGGGATCGGGAGACTTGGGAAACAGGGCGAGACTAAATGAGAAGGGGAGGGGATGTTGCTGTATTTTGACCCAATTCCGAGCCCAGCCGGGTATGTGGCTGGGCCAAAAAACTGGAACAGGTGGACCAGGTGACCTGGAACTGGAAGGGGCGAGAGGGATCGGGTCATCTTCGAAGCATAAATACAAGAAAATGAATTCTAACATGAAAAATAAAACTAAAAAAATGTCATTTATTTTTGTCAAGTTTCCCATAAATATTGAACTATTGAATACATACAAAATGAAATACATACCTTCTTATGGAGTGTACAAAATTACAACTTCGTAAAATACAAGTTTTGGACTTGACGAAAGACTTTTCATTCTGGAAATAATTTAGTGAAGAGAACTTTTTGTGGACAAATTAAATTTAGTGGAGAATTTTTTTTTGTTGAAATGTGAATACTTTTTTGTCAGTTAATTTTGGATAAATTAATATTTTGTGAATAAATTTGTTAGGGGGATAATTCTTTGTGAATTAATTTAGTAGGTTGGTTGTTGAAATTGAAAATGAAAATTTAATAAGAGGCATAAGAGTAATTGTACAACCAATATTTTCCATGCTTACATCATTTGGGTCAATAAAACTTTTTTCAAAAATAGGTAAAAAATACAAAATCAAACTCTAAATAGGTAAATTTTGTCAATTTTCCAAGGTTTTGCTTAGTTTTCATAGAAACATGAGTGTATTTGGATTCAGTTTCTAAGTCTTTAAATAAGTAGTTTTAAGTGTAAAAAAATATTTATAAATATTTAGGAGCCATATGGATCGAAGATATTATTCATGGATATGAATATTAAAAGTTTGAAATTTAAATGATTGAGTTTTAAATGTATGGGATAATGTTTGTGTTTGGCAAGATAATCAATGTCAATAAGTTAAATAAATGTATTTGATTTACCAATTTTCTACATAGAAATGAAAACTAAATAATTATTTAATCAAATGTGAGATAGCAATGTAATCATAATTAAATTTAACTATTTAATATATTGATAACAATATCGATCACAATTATTGAAACGCAACAAAACTCAAATATAGCATCTAACTTCATGGGTAGATCAATTTTAACACCAAAACTTAATGGATGGTTAAGAATCAAACAAAATGTAATTAAGATAACATCAATTTCAAGTTTCAACACATTCCATAGAAATCAACGAACAAAAGCAACAAAAGCCAACAAGTATCCAGCATAATATAAATGTAGTCGTACCAAGCTTCGTCGGATGAGCCATCATCAACGCCTTTGGATGGGCCAACAAGTTCTTCATAAGAAATCGCAAAATCCAAACCATCAAACCTGCCAAAAACCTTCGTATAGTCAAATGCATAGCTCCGAGCGTCAAAGAAGACCCCAGATTCATCAACAGGAGGAAGATCAAGAATCAAAATCGAGGAAGCACGAAGTGCATGGAAACTTCCAAAAATCTCACCGTAGTCTTCAAAACGAGAAGACAAAGCAGAGACTCCAAACATGGGAGGACCGCCATAAATGTCGTCGTAGATAGTTTGAGCTACAAAAGGACCACCACCATTACTGCCATAACAGATTTTCTTAGAAAGCGATTGTAACATAAAATAATATTAATTTATTATAATTTTTTTTAAATTCATTGTTCTTAATAAAACTAAAATCCACCCATTGCAATTTTAAGCCCCACGTGTCACTCACCCTATAGTTCTAAGTGACACTCTCTAATTGGTCCAATTTGACGATAAATTCACCATGTCACCGTTTTATGGATGTTTCTGTTACACTTCTTTTGGCCATATATTTTTCATCTGAACTCCGATTTGGGTAATTCAAAAGGCATTATGAAACACTTCTAGACTTTTTGCTATAAAATATAAACATTTTTCAATTTTTTTTATTTATAAGAATTTCTCTAAATAAAATCAGGTTTGTTATCATCAAAATATTAATTAATTAATTAATTAAAATTAATTAATTTGAGATTAAGGGCAAAAAAACTAACAATCTCCTCTTTTTTTATGATGACAAAGTATAGAAGAAATATAACTTGAAATGCATATAATTATAGCAACACATGTGATCAATAAATAACTTGAAATGCACATAATTATAGCAATACGTGTGATCAATAAATAATTTCAATATCAAGTATACGTATCACCACAAAGATCATGCTTGAAATTCATTCAAAAGAATTAGCTTTGTCCCTTTAATTAATTCTCCCTTTAAATAATACATTCAATAGAAACATTCAACACAATCATAACATATTTTTCGTATACCTCTCCCCCTTTGGAATCATAAAAAAGAACAATAAACATATAAGTGCTACCTCTAAAAATATGACATATACAAAGATTGCAATTCTCCCCCTATCAATATGCATTATATAATAGTATCAAGTAAGATAGGAAATCAAGATGTATCACAACGAATAATACCAAGCTCAAGCCTATTTTGGCAAAAACTTTCTTCATTCAAAGGCTTGGTAAAAATATCTACTAATTGATTATTAGAGCTTACAAATTCAAGAGTAATATTACCATTTTGCACATGCTCTCTAATAAAATGATGCCCAATATCAATATGCTTAGTCCTAGAATGATGGATAGGATTCTTAGTCAAATTAATAGCACTAGTATTATCACAAAATATGGGTACACTAACAAACTTTAATCCAAAATCAAAAAGATTTTTATTTCATTAAAAGAATTTGTGCACAACAACTAGCAACTGCAATATATTCTGCTTCGGTAGTGGATAAAGCAACTAAATTTTGCTTTTTACAATACCAAGATACTAAGAAACTACCTAGCAAGTCCCACTAGTACTCTTACAGTCAAGTAAACTACTGGCAAAATCCGTATCGGAATATCCTACCAAATTAAATTCAACATTTCTAGGATACCACAAGCTTACATCAATAGTTTCAAGCAAATATTTAAATATTCTTTTAACGACATCCAAAAGTGATTCCTTAGGACAAGATTGAAATCTAGCACATAGACATACACTAAACATGATATCGGGTCTACTAGCGGTCAAATAAAGTAAAGATCTGATCATACCTCGATAAGTCTTTATGTCCATGCATTTACTTTTGTCATCTTTGTCAAGCATAGTGGTAGTGCTCATAGGAGTTTTTGCAATTTTACCTTCATAGAATATGAACCTCTTGAGCAAATCCCCTGTATATTTTTCTTGATTTGAGAAGATACCAATCTTCAGTTGTTTGATTTGGAGTCCAAGGAATAAACTAAGTTCTCCCATCATACTCATCTCAAACTCACTATGCATACACTTGGAAAATTCTTTACATAAAGATGGATTAGTTGAACCAAATATAATATCATCAACATATATTTGCACTATAAGCATATCATTATCCTTAACTAAAGAGAGTAGTGTCACTTTTTCCCATTTTAATGTCATTCTCAAGTAAAAAGTTGCTAAGCCTATCATACCAAGCTCTTGGGGTTTGTTTTAAGCTATAAAGAACCTTTTTTCAACTTATAAACATAATCAGGCAAATCAAAACTTTCAAAACCTGGAGGTTGTTCTACATAAACTTCCTCCATAATATAACCATTTAAAAAGACACTTTTCACATCTATTTGATACAAAATGAAATTCTTATAAGAGGCAAAAGAACATTCTATTAACTTCTAATCTAGTAACCGATGCAAAAGTTTCTTCATAATCTATACCTTCTTCTTGACAATAACCTTGAGCTACAAGTCTAGCTTTATTTCTAATGATATTTCTATTTTCATCCATTTTATTTCTAAATACTTATTTAGTTCCAATTATAGATGCATTAGAAGGCCTAGGGACTTCTCAAACTTTGTTCCTTTCAAATTGATTTAATTCTTCTTGCATAGCTAAGATCCAAAACTCATCACACGGCATCTTTAAAACTTTTAGGTTCAATTTGAGAAACAAAAAGCAAGATTACTAAATAAATTAAGAGAAAAGCGAGTTTTCATACCTTGCGAGATCCCCAAGAATCAAATCTTTGGGATGGGATGTAGCATATCTCTACTCTTTAGGCATGGATGAAGAATCATCTTCTTTTCATTGATGCTCACTTCTTGTATACTTGAGACAATTTCTTTGCCTTTGTCACAAACAAGTAAATCTCTAAAATCTTTTTCTAAATCATCACTACAAATAGACTCATTAGAAACATTATTACATGATTCATCAAACACAACATGCATAGATTCCTCAATAACTAAAGTTCTCTTATTGAAAACTCTATATACTTTACTAGCAGAGGAATATGCTAGGAAAATACCAACATCCGTCTTAAAATAAAAATTTGCAAGCTTTTCTTTGTTATTCAAAATAAAACATTTGCAACAAAAAATTTTGAAATACCCAATATTTGAAAATTTTCCATGCCAAAGCTCGTTAGGAGTTTTATCTAAAGATGGTCTAATTAAAACTCTATTTAAAAGCATAGCAAGTGGTATTAAAGGCTTCTGCCCAAAAATATTTTGGTAAACCATACTCATTCAACATTGACGTAGCAAATTCTTGCAAAGTACGATTTTTTATTTCAACCACACTATTTTATTGAGGAGTTCTTGGAGACGAAAAAATTATGAGAAAAACCATTTTCTTCACAAAAAGTTTCAAAAGCATTGCTATCAAATTCTCCTCCATGATCGCTCCTAATTTTAGAAATAAAAAATCCTTTTTCATTTTAAACTCTTTTAGCAAGACTAATAAAACTTTTTAAAGCACCATTCTTATGTTTTATCATCAAAACCCAAGTAAATCTAGAAAAATCATCAACTTCACAAATGCATAATAATTTCCTCCATAGTTAGCAATTCTAGAAGGGCCAAATAAGTCAATGTGTAATAGTTGTAGGGATCTAATAGTAGAGATTGCATTTTTAGATTTGAAAGAAGACTTAGTTTGCTTTCCCATTTGACAGCATGACAAACTTTATCTTTTTCAAATTTAAATTTAGGAAGATCTCTAACCAAAGAATTTTTGGAAATATTTGAAATTAAGTGCATGCTAGCATGTTCTAGTCTTTCATGCCATAACCAAGAGTCATTATGCAACATAGAAAGACATTTATCAATTATAAGACAATCATTCAAGTTAATGGTATAACATTTTCATCCCTATTTCCAACAAACATGACTTTTCTATCACAAGCATTTTCAATGATGCAATTATTTTTATCAAATACAATTCTAAATACTTTGTCACACAAATGACTAATACTAAGTAAATAATGCTTTAAACCATCAACTAAAAGTACATTTTCAATCCAAATAGAAGATTTATTACCTATATTGCCCTTGCCAATAATTTTTTCTTTCTTGTTGTCACCAAAAGTTACCATATCTCCGTCCTTTTTGGAGAAAGAAATAAACTTGGATCGGTCTTCAGTCATGTGCCTTGAGCAACCACTATCCAAGTACCACTTATTTTTCTTGGAGGCTTTCAAACAAATCTCATCATCAAGCTCATCTTCTTTTTCACTATGAGCCATAAGACCAAGGTGTGCTACTTCTTCACCATCACTTCTACTTTCACTTTCACTACTATCATCCCAAGTAGCCTTCATTGCCTTCTTGGATTTCTTAGATGATTTGAGGAGTGGAAAATCTGTTCTTATATGACCCGACCTTTTCCAATCACCTCATCCTTTTTGCTCTTCTCACCTTTTGATTCTCTTTGGGTTGATAGGTGTTTCTTGAATTGCCTCTTTCTCTTAATGAATTTTTTGTACTTACGTGAAAAATAGACAATGTCATCTCATCAACGACATCCTCATCTTCGGAGTCAACTTCCAAGGAGATGGTCTTTAATGCAATACTCTTCTTCTTTTTGGACTCATCCTCTGAGTGCTCATTCATAGTGATCTCATAGGTCATGAGTGAACCAATGGGTTCCTTCAATGGAAGTTTAGTGAGATCCTTTGCTTCTTGGATTTCCATCACCTTTGCTTCCCAAGTCTTTGGTAGAGACCTAAGAATTTTCCTAACATTTTCGGAATTGTATAGACTTTACCAAGTCCCTTCAAAGCATTGATAATGTCAGTAAATCTAGTAAACATATCGTTATAGGCTCATTAGCATCAATTTTAAATAATTCATAATTATGAACAAGCATACTTATTTTAGACTCTTTAACTTGATTTTTTTCCTTCATGAGTAATTTCAAGATTATTCCAAATTTCTTGAGCGGAAGAACACATGGATATTCTATTAAATTCATCTTTGTTCAAAGCATAATACAAAAAATTAATAGCCTTAGTATTAAAAGAACACTTTTTCATTTCATTTTCATCGTACTCTTCTTCTAATTTAGGCTTATCAACATTATCAACCTTTTTCATGGGTACATAAGGACCTTTAGCAACAACTAACCATAAATTATAGTCAATAGATTGAATTTTCGTTCTATCTTTCCAATATGTATAGTTTGAACCATCAAAATAAGGAGGTCTAGAAGTAGATTTCCCTTTAACAATTTCATTTGCTACTAGGTTTGCCATAATACTCTAACAATAAAGTTTATCAAAAAAATTAGATTTCAAGAGAGCAACCTTGCTCTAATACCAATTGTTGGAGAGAGAAACTCAAACAATGGGTATCAATCTAAAATGATTTATGAAAATTTTTATCACAAATAAGAGAACAATATCAATTGTTAGACGAATATTTGAGGTGGGTGAATAGAGTTAAATTAAATTTTTTCTTCAAGTATACTCAATTTGATCTAATTAGATATTTTTAAATTAAATTAATAAAAACTATAATTTATGCTAAAAAAAAAATATTGATAAAAATTATGTAACAATATACTCAATCAATCTCAACCAACAAAATCAAGCAATTAAAATTAAATGCAAAAATAACTAGAAGAGAGATAGAGAAGAAGACAACACGATTTTTATAATGGTTCGGTCAAGCACGACCTATATCCACTTTCCCAAATGCCTTTTGGAACTTCGATTAAAAAAATCTTCTTTGACTCTTTCCATGGATGGCAGCCGAACCGCTACCTTACTCCTTTTACGGGTTCAAGAGAAAACCTGATCCTTTCCATGAGTTAGGATCCAAATGTTACAATGTTTTGAAGCCTTAAATCATACAATAAAACTCTCTAAAAATAGTGGGTATACAAGTTTGAGCTCAAACATTTTAAATCCTCATAATATAATAAAAATTTCTCTCAAGAATAAGATGAAAAGAAAGAAAATTGGAACTTTGTAGAGAAAGTAACAATGGTGATTTTTTCTTTTTTCTTTTTTTTTTTTGGCTAATTTTGAGGATTGAAAAATGTGAAAAGTTGAAATAATTTTCGAGAAGATGAAGTATAAAAAGAGAGGGAATGGTAAAAACTTGATTTTAATTTGAGCCATTGGATTGTTCAAAAAGTTAAATTGAATGATGGAGATTTAAACTCCACTAGCCGTTAGACAAAAAGAGAATAGAATATAATATATATATCTTTTAAAATCATTTATTTTAAAACTCAATAAAAAAACAAGAGTCCACCATTTATCAAAAAACTAACTGTTAGACACAAACATAAAATAATATTAAATTTATCATAATTTTTTAAATTCATCTTTTTAATAAAATTAAAATCCACCGCTTTCAATTTTAAGCCTCATGTGTCACTCACCCTATAGTTCCAACTGACACTCTATAAAGTCCAATTTGATGATAAATTCGCCACGTCGCTTTCTCAAGTATTTTTAAGTTACACTTCTTTCGGTCATATCTTTTTCATCTGAACTCCGATTTGGGTGATTCAAAAGGCATCAGAATGGCTGTTCTGAGCTCTATGCTATGAATTATTCAAAATAATAAAGTTTTTTTTAATAAAAAAATCGGCTTTGTTATCATCAAAATATTAATTAATTAATCGATTAAAATTAATTAATATGAGATTAAGGGCCAAAAGCCAATATCTTACTCCTTCATTTTTCTTCTACCACTGCCACACCATATAAGGATTTAAGGATTCAACTACATCAGTAACTACACAACTCTTCAAGGTTATAACTCTTTTATTTTCTTTTCATCAATTTATTAGTGATTATAGTTATTGATGAAGGAACTCTTACCAAAGAGTACCTATGAGCGGAAGGAAGATCGTTCCAATTCATTGTGACAGAAATACCACATTCACTAACAAACATACGAGTTATGCATTTGAGAATAAATTACGGCATGCTTTGAAAAAGAAATAACAAATAAACGAGAGACATACCTCTTGAAGAACCCTTCTTCTGTGTAATTCTCGCTCTCGTCAGGAACGACAACTCACGTAGTTGATGTGATTGCAAAGTCTATCGCCCACCAAATCACGTTGTCGCTCACCACTGAATGGACTTCTACACGAACAAGGCAGCAAGAAGGACACAACCACTCGGAAACCTTGGTACTCCCGGAGTGAAAATCCAGGAGGTGTGGGCTCTGTTGGATTTGGTAGAAGGGAGGAGGAAACAATGATCATTTACAACGACCAAGCAAGTGGGAGAGATATGGAGTCTATCACATAGACAGGTGCTTGATCGTTTAGTAAAAGGTGCACGATCGTTTAAACGATCGTACAGGTAAATCGCTCTCACGCACAATCATTTAGAAAAGACTATGTGATCGTTTAGAAAATACTATGCGATTGTTTAGGTAATCCACGCGTGTACATGATCGTTTAGTAAAAATTGAGCTATCGTGTATGCTCTCGTTTGCTAGACGATGGCCAGTGTACTAATCGTGAGGGGATTATTCAATCTCTTTTCAAAATGAAAACTATTTTCATTTTATCCTTCAGTTATGAAAACTGAATGTAACCTCCCACTATCTCGTGCGGTTATGGAGAAAAATCAACAATTATCTCATAATTGTTTAATTAAAAAATAAATATAATCATATTATATTTATAGCCTACAGTTTTAATATCACATCATATGTAACATATAAACCATAGTCCTTTTCTCCTCCACTGGATATAAATCATATTTATATCCTTTTCCTCCAATTAATGTATCTCATACATCATGTCAACTATATCATATATAATTGACCAGTTCAATCATATCATATATAATCAAACTCCCTCTTGTCAATTTGAACACTTCAAGCTTACCCAAAAACTGATTCTTAACTTGAATCCATTGAGCTACCGAGGGGACCTTATGGACCTGTGGCTCGAAGCTCCAACGGTACGTGAATAGTTGACTAAACTCTTTAGCCACGAGATCCACCATCCGTTAATTGTCAGGCATTCCACCAAAGACTAACAGCTGCACTCTTCTCACCACAGATATATTTCTGTGTCCATCGGATATAACCAATCAATAATATGATAACCTTTCAGAGATTCTCGTAAGTACAACTGAGCCAATTTACCATTTTGCCCTTATAGTTACATCTAACTTCTTAAGTACCACTGATCCCTCTAATGAACAATACAACATAGTCCTACTATGTGTGGACACCTCTCGGGCCATGAGAAGATGTGTGACGCCACATCGTTCAAGCCCCGAAATTAGCCTTTAAGAGAGCAATCTATCTACTTACCTCTGCTTTAGGGAAGGAGTGAGTTCCATCTTGTGTAGCTGAGTTCCCAACGTCCCAAATCAGACGAATCCCCAAAGTGGTAGGTTTGAGTCGGAAATCTGGCCACTCCACCCATATAAATTAAAGGATCGCCTCAAAGGTAGGAGTTCCCAACTCACTCAGGATTGAGGTTATGTTACCTATGGTCATCTTAGTGAAGTGAAGTCTCTGTCATGAACGGTGTTATACAAACTCTTTGTATAGGACGCCCCCGCTCGCATGTCCCCTACACAAATGATCAGGATCAGACCATCTGTGACAAGTCACAACACTTGTAACTATTCCACAAAGCGAGCCGCATTCGTAACCTTCCAGGATAAGGCTTCCCTCCTATATCCATATACTACAGACCATTTTGGTTATCACTTAAGACATGATCCACTTGTATGTCACCACATACATGCTTAAGTTACATAAAGACAACCAGGGATTTTAGTTTATTGGTTTGGGGTAAAGCAAATAAACATTCAGATGAGAAAAATCAAGAAGTGAAGTAAATATCATATATTATACATCACAAGCATTCGTACAAAATGTTTACAAACTACAGGACACGAGACTTTAGGGCATCAACCCCAACAATAATATGAGATATTTTCTTCACTGTTTTCTATGAAAGATGAGATGTTTTACTTGCTTTGCCACAAACCAATAAACTAAGATCCCTAGTTGTCGTTGTAACTTAAGCAGGTATGTGGAGACGTACAGGTGGATCATGTCTTAAGTGATAACCAAAATGGTCTGCAGTATATGGATATAGGAGGGAAACCTTATCTTGGCGACACTACGGATACAACCCGCTTTATATATTGTTACAAATGTTGTCATGCTATAGATGGTCTAATCTTGATCATTCATGTGGAGACATGCGAACGGGGGCGTCCTATACAAAGGAGTTTGTATAAGACCAAACCATGAAGTGTATTAGTCTCGTTATATAACGTCGTTCATGATAGAGACTTCACTTCACTAGGATGACCATAGGTAACATGACCTCAATCCTGAGTGAGTTGGAAACTCCTGCCTTTATAGGCGGTCTTTTAATTTGCATGGGTGGAGTGGCTAGACTGCCAACTCAAACCTACCAGTTTGGGTATTCGTTTGATTCGGGAGTTGGGACCTCAGCTACACAAGATGGAATTCACTCCTTCCCCGAAGTAGGGGTAAGTAGATAGATTTTTCCCTTAAGGGCTGATTCCGAGCTTGAACGATATGGTGTCACACATCTTCTCATGGCCCAAGAGGTGTCCACTCATAGTAGGACTATGAGATATTGTTCATTAGAGGGATCAGTGGTACTTAAGAAGTTAGATTTAACTATAGGGGCAAAACGGTAAATTGGCCCAGTTGTACTTACAAGCATTTGTGAAAGATTATCGTACTGTTGATTGGTTATATCCGATGGACATAGAAATATATCTATGGTGAGAAGAGTGCAGCTGCCGGTCTTTAGTGGTGTGCTCTATAGTTAATGGTTAGTGGATCTTATGGCTAAAGAGTTTATACAGCTATTCACGTACCGTTGGAGCTTCAACCTACAGATCCATAAGGTACCCTTGGTAGCTTAATGGATTCAAATTGAGAATCAGCTTTTGGGCCAGTTTGAAATGTTCAAATTGATAAGAGGGAGTTTGATTATATATGATATGATTAAACTGGTTCAATTATATATGATATAGTTGTCATGATGTATGAAATACATTAATTGGAAGAAAAGGATATAAATATGATTTATATCTAGTAGAGGAGAAAGGAACTATGGTTTAAATGTTTCATAAGATGTGATATTAAAACTATAGGTTATAAATATAATATGATAAGTTAGTTATTATATTATTTATAATTAAACAATTATGAGATAATTTTTGGTGGTTTTCTCCATAATCGTGTGTGAAAGTGGGAGGTTGCATTCAGTTTTCATAACTGAATGATAAAATGAAAATTGTTTTCATTTTGCTAAAGGATCGAAAAATTGATTCACAAGTCATACATGTCTATCGTTTAGCTAACGAGAGCCTACACGATAGCCTCAGTGTTTCCTAAACGATTGTGTACTTACGCATCTACCTAAACGATCATGTAAATTTTACTAAACGATCTCGTGCCTGAGCGAGATTACCTAAATGATCGTCTAAACGATCATCCTGTTTTACTAAACGATCGTGCACCCTTTAATAAACGATCAAACACTAATCTATATGATACACACCAAACCTCTCCCACTTGCTTGGTTGTTGAATATGATCGTTCCTTCGTCCTTCCCTCTACCAAATCCAATAGAGCCCACACCTCCTGGATTCTCACTTCGAGAATACCCAGGTCACTGAATGCTAGTGTCAAAGTTGCTGCTTATTCATGTAGAAGACCGTTCGGTGTTAAGCGACAATGAGAGATTTGGGTAGACAATTGGCTTGGCGTTGCAGTGACAGCGAGAGGTGCTGTTCCAAGTAAGAGTAAGAGATAAACAGAAGAAAGGTTCTTCAAAGGTGAGTCTTTCGTTCCTTTGTATTTATTTGTTCAAAGCATGTTGTAATTTGATAGTAGATGCATAACTTGTATGTATGTTTGTGAATGTTGTATTTCTATCACAATGAATTTGGAACGATCTTGCTTCTGCTCATAGGTACTCTTTGATAAGAGTTCCTTCAGGTGGGGTACTCGTTGGGTAGTTTTTCTATATATTAGCTTGGGTCCTTGAGCGTTGTGCTCGGACTATGATGTGTACTTTTATTGCCTTGCTAGCCTGTTTGCTCTGTTGTTATCATGATAGTCTACGATGCACTCTTTCTATAATGAAACTTGCATGAAGGAACGTTAGGATTGCATGATCATGATTATTAGCCAATTTTTAGAAATCTTCTTGTCACTTGCATCTTTAAGTCATTGTTTTGCGAATTAAGGCCTTGAATGCTTAGAATTGGGTTATCTGGTTTGTATTTCTGTTGTCACCCTAAAAGGTCCACCTTTGACTTAGGAGTAACTGTCCTTGTTTTAGAGCAAAACTAGACAAAGTGGATATAAAAAAAAGTGGCCTATATGTGTAAAAAAAAAAGAGAAAAAAAAAAAAGCAAATTAGTTGCAATTCTTAAAACAAAGATAGAAAAATACAAAATGAGGCATAACTAGTGTGCCTGCAAAAAAAAAAAATAGTGTGCGTGTGTGCATGGATAGAGGTGAAAAGAGCTACCTCCACTGTGTTTTGTTAGAGCCTGCGAGAAAAGAGTGATAGGTTCATGGCGGTGGAGTGTGAAAGCTAGCCCTCTAGGTAAAAGAAATACCCTTTATGTTTTGTGTGTGTCAGTTTAGGTACCCTTGACTTAGTGTTGTCCTTTTTTCAAGTATGGTATGTCCGACGTTGATAACCGAATCAGATTAGGGGGAAAACAGGATGAGGACCTTTTAAAACTTTTTCGGGCTGTGCAAGCTTAACTAGCAAAACTCTTGGCTCACTTATGCATGTTTAGATAGAGAACATTCTTAAACTTGTGCTTTATTGATTGATCATAATTGAATTTCATTCTTGATTACAACTTTCATTCGATCTAATTGTTGAGACTGGAGTAACAACTTTGTGAATTAAGCTAGCATGTCTTTGAGTGTTTTATATAATGTTTGATTTTTTGTCTCTACCTTGCTCGAGACGAGCAAGAATTAAGTTGGGGGTGTTTGTTAGCTCTAAAAAAGAGCTATTATTCCTAGTTTAAATCAACTCGTTAGTGGATTTTATGTGTTTATTTCTCTATTTTGTAGGTAACAAACAACCAAGAGGTAGAATGAAGGATTTTAGCTGATCAGGGCTAATTTGAAGCGATTTAGAGTAGATTTGAAGTATCCAAGCTTCAAGGGACGTGAAATGACCAAAATATCCCCAACATTAGCATCACAACATCGTGCAACGCTCAAGCCCAACGTTGTAAGACAGTAGCATAGCGTTGCAATGCTCCTTTAGAGCATCATGACGCTACAACATTTAACGAACGGAGGAGAAACGCGTGCACGAGTGAGCATTGCAACACTGCCCTGAAATTTCCTATAAATGTCTCATTTTGCTAGGTCAAAAAAAGGTTGAATTGTATTGAGAAAGGCCGAAAAAATGTTGAAACTCTTCATGGAGGCCGAGGAGAGGCCTTTATTTCTCTTTTTCCTCTATGTTTTCAGTATCATAGTTTAGATTTACTTTTCTGGATTATGGATTTGTATTGGATTGTATCCCATTGGTTTGTCTATGAATCAATGAGGTAATTTTTTATTAGTTCTTGGACTAAGTGTTCTTTGTAATTTAATGAGTTATATGTTCAATTTTTTGCTTCAAATAAGAATTATGTTTTTCTTTAATCTCTCATGATTTAGATTTGCTTTTGTGTGTTGGATTGACGACCCTATCACAATTGCATGTCTTTGCTAGTTAAATTTGGGCTCGCACGTATCCTTATAATCGTCCATGCTTTGAATTTACCCCTATAGCACAGATTAGATGAGCATGCTTAGGTGTATAGGCTGACCTTGAATCTTTGCATTGTACAATTAATCTAGATTTAAAGAATACTTTGATATTTGAACATGGCTTTCTTGACACTTAATCAACATAGTTGAATCCTTGATTTTCATGCATGTGTTTCTTGTTTTTTATGGCCGCTAAGGACCCAATCACATCTTAGGAGCATGTAGATTAGTTAGCGCATGGTCTTTCCAGCCTTAACTATGGATTAGGATGCTTGATTTGGTTTTGACTAATTGATTATCAGTCTTTGTAGAGATTGATTAATTCTTATCAAATTTAGTAGCTATGCATGCATAATTCGAATATTTGTTATTTGGCATAAAGCAATGAATTAATTTACATCGAAGGCCACTTGATCTGAGCACTAAACGAGTCCTTTACCATTCCATATATCTCTTGCAATTTACTTTTCTTGCATCTTCCTAAATTGAAACCAAAACCTCGTTTTTCCTGCAGTCAAATCTAACATGAAAAGAAATTAATTCTTCACTTCCTTGTGGTTCCTCCGCACTTATAGTTATTGCTACATTTTAGTAGTAATAGGAGTAGTTCGGTATTTACAAATTTTCTTTTGACCAGACTCGAGGCTTATTAACGACGTAGGCTTTCGGCTCTGTTAGTGACACTTACTGCCTACTAAACCTACTTAAGTAATCTGATAACAACATACAATCTCAAGCACAGTTGTTTGCCACTATGACCAAACAAACATCAAACATTAAGCATAAAACATTTACAGGATTTACAACATATGTCTCATGAGTCCCAACTTCCAAACTTAGTCCCTATATGCAACAACAACATGTGTACAAATTGTTACAATAACCACCTAGTTGATAGGTTACTAGAATCCTTGACTTTATGTGTCAGAGCAGAAGTAGAGTTATCTTTGGAGGATCTGACTGCTACCTAGGGAAAGAAAAGATTTTAAAATGGGGTAAACTACTAGCCCAGTGAGTGACTTAATAAAGAAAAACAGGTTCTCATGCTTAAGTCTTAATAAAGAAATCATACTAAAATATAAGTCTTTACAATAACCTTGTACTGAAATGTAAACTTTCCAAGCACTAAACATGTAAAGTTGTTATCATCATAAGTCATTAAGTTGAACCTTAGTTGAGAGTAACCCTGATATGGTTAAATCCCAATGTCAAACCTTAGTAAAGAGAGAACCCTTTTTCTCGATCTCTGGATGTCAAATTACCTACGTGCACGTGGTTATAGTTAAGTATCGTCATACCTTAGGTACTATAGCTCGGATACCTTCTCCAAGTCCTTCAGTATCGAGCTTAAAGTAACATCAGTCATATTAAGACTTATTCTTTAAAGCATGCATACCTGAACACATAGTAACATGTCTTCAAAGGTTCTAACGCATGCTTTGTGCATATGAACACACATAAATAGTTTTACTCATTCTTTCATCCATGGCATCCGTTTGGAAAACATGAACTCATAGTTTGCTTGGAAAAACTACTTTGTAAAATAGCTAGCATGAGAATAATCTTTCTTAAAATCATGGATTCTTTAAAATCATTACAAATACTTAGTCACTCACAACTTTAGGGCTACTCCTTAAAGGTTGATATGCTTCTAGCAATGGTGTCAATCATGTGGACACAATAACATACATTTAGCTACTAGCAATGGTCTCCCTTTTGAGACTAACTCTTAATTAAGCTTGTGTTTAGCCTTCCCTAGAAGACTTTCAATCAAACACATACCTGGCTATAGGTTGAGCACTTAGAAATTTCCTTGAGGTTTAGGTTCTTGCTATGCAGACAACACACCTCACCAACGCATTCCCAAAATGCAACCAACACTTGCTCTAAATGTTCCTTCAGTCGTACATGGTCATTCACATAAGCATCTATGCGTCCTAGTCTTCAACGCAAGCCTTCTCATCTGAAACATAAGGCTAAACACTAGGAGTGCTCAGCCTTTCGTCTGCCCATGTGCCTATTTTAAGCTACCTGCTTAATCAACCCAAGCAGCTGCCTGCTCGTTCACAGAATTCTAGATTCGACTTACTTCATCGGTAACTCAAATTCTAAAGCTTATCTTAAGAAACTTCCTTCTACAAACTTCTTTAGAATTGTCTTAAAAAGCTTACCTTACAATTTTAGCTTAAAATTCTTTGTGGCTCGTCCTAAAGCCTCAATTCTTCATTGATGGCTCAGATTCACCTAAGAACTAAACCTCTTGTCACTTTCTTCATTCTCCAACCTTATTCCATTGAGATTTCCTTCCAGTAGCCTGACCTCTGAAACTAGACTCATAGAGCTTTCCAACAACACCAAGAAATCTCAATTTTCATGGAGGAATTGTTCAAACTGACCTCTTGAATTTCATCCTACCTTTTATACTACCACCCACCGTCTTTCATGAATTCTTATCACGACACCTCCACCTCAAGTGGGCCTAATTCATGAGATTAGGACAGCTGGTGTCCCTAATCGGTAGTTTTATGTTGATTACTTCACCTACTATCAACGCATGCCTTCAGCTAGGTTCAATGTACACCATAGTTCTCACGTAAGCCAACTCCAATGCATGTACCTTGTGCCTTGGCCTCCTCTTGACTTCAATCATCATCGCAACTCCAGCTCTTTCAACTTTGCAAGGCCTGACCAATGCAACCCCTACTCATTACATGCCAAGCTTGATCATTGCACACCCAGCCATCGCCCAAGCCACTGCTTGCTTTAACGCTTGAGGCTTGTCTTGTCTCGCGCTACACCTCAACGCACAGCCTTACCATCTCTTCCCTCGCGTGCGTGTGCTAGGCTGAACGCCTAGTCCTAAGCCAACACCACAGTCCCATCAACCGTGCATCCTCTCTTTGGAAACACTCAACACCCTTCTGCCGCACGCATACTAACCTTGCAAGACTTGGTTGCCACATGCCTTGTCTATGCATAAGGTTGCAAGTGTTCAACACGGCCCCTCTTGGCGTGCACATTCCAACACATGGCTTCTCCTCACTTGGCCACACTTGGATTCCTTAAGAGCCCAACGAACCTCAAAAGGTAAGGCCAATGCCCATGGCTCACCTCCAATGCCCATTACAAGGCCAACTCATGGGCTACACACTAACAACACTTAGCCAATTTCAAGCTTTACCCAAGAGTCAAGCTTCCAAACTAACATTTCTTCCAACTCTTCACCCACTTCCCTACAAGTAGACATTAGTTCTCACATTAACCAACTCACCATACTGGTCTCAGTAGTAAACATACACAAGCAAGGAATTTAGGGTTTAGGGTTTAGGGTTTATATTTTACCTCACCCTTAAGAAATTTCATCCTCGAAATTTTGTTACAAGTCCATCAATTAAACAACTGAGGATACTTATTTTTCATTTGCTCCTCAGCTTCCCATGTAGCTTTTTCAGTGCCATGATTCCTCCATAATACCCTTACTAAAGGTATTGTCTTGTTCCTCAAGATTTGCTCTTTCCTGTCAAAAATCTCCATTGGTTCCTCTTCGTATGACAACTTTTCTTTTAATTGTACTAGTTGTTCAGGTAACACATGGGTAGGATCTGGCATATACATTTTTAGCATCGACACATGGAACACATCATTGATACGAGATAACTCTGGAGGTAACTCTAACCTGTATGCTGTTGGGCCAACTCGCTCTATTATCACCTAGTTCTAATGTATCTCGGGGTTAACTTCCCTTTCCTACCAAACTAAGTATTTCTTTCCACAAGGACAACTTAAGGAATACCTTTTCACCAACTTCGAATTCTAATTATCTTCTCTGCTTTTCTGCATAGCTCTTTTCTATTGTGAGCTATTTTAAGATTTTCTCTCATAATTTTAACACTATCGGACGTCTGTTGAACAAGTTTTGGGCCTAATAGTTTCCTTTCTCCCACTTCATTCCAACATACTAGAGTCCTACATGGCCTCCCGTATAAAGCCTCATACGGAGCCATTCTGATACTCGAATGATAATTGTGAAAATTCGATCAACGATAGATGCGTATCCCAACTACCTTGAACTGCAATACACATGCTCTCAGCATGTCCTCTAATGTCTGTATCATCCGCTCAAACTGACCATCCGTCTGTGGATGAAAAGTTGTACTGAAATATAGCTTGGTGCCTATAGCTTTCTGCAAGCTAGGCCAGAACTTCGATGTAAACCTAGAATCTCGGTCTGATACAATCGAAACTGGAGTTCCAAACTGACTCACAATTTTATCAACATATGACTTAGCTAACCTATCTAGGGTAAAAGTAACCGTAACTGGTAAAAACTTAGCTGTCTTTGTCAACTGTCTACAATTACCTATAAATCGTCATAACTTGTTGTTGTCCTGGGTAAACCAAACAAGAAATCCATCGTAACATGCTCCCACTTCCATTTTGGCATTGGAGTGGATTAAGCAATCCTGCTGGCCTTTGTCATTCAGGTTTAATTTACTGACACATTAAACATCTGTCATCATACTCTGCTATCTCTCTTTTCATACTAGGCCACCAATACGACTTCTTTAAAGTTCTATACATCTTCGTATTTCCTGGATGCATAGCATAAGCTGAACTATGTGCCTCTTCCAAAATAGATTGCTTAAGTGCTAAGGTATTAGGTACACATATCCTACCTTCCTTTAGTAGCACTCCATCTGCTCTTAACTGATAGTTAGTTCTCAGGCCTTTACTTACTTCCTTTGCTAACTTCTGGAGGTCAAAATCTTTTAACTGTTCACGTAGAATATTGTCTACTAAAGTAGGGCATACCTGAAATGAAGCGAACAAACCTTCTATCTGATCAACTACTAGTGCCGCTTTAGCACTACACAACTCGTGCAATAGTACACCTCTTACTGAACAAATAGTAGCTCTAGCTGACCCAGTCTTTCTACCTAGAGCATCAACCACCACATTTACTTTACCTTAGTGATATTCAATTATACAGTCATAATCCTTGATCAACTCGATTCATCTTCTTTGTCTTAAGTATAGCTCTTTGTGATCGAAGATATACTTCAGACTCTTATGATCAGTGAATATATGACAACATTCTCCAAACATGTAATGTCTCCACAGCTTAAGAGCTAATACAACTACTTCTAACTCTAGATCGTGCATACAGTAGTTACATTCATGCTTCTTTAACTGACGAGAAGCATAGGCGAATACCTTTCCTTCCTGCATCAGCACATATCTACCCTGTCGGGATGCATCACAATAAATCTTAAACTCTTTACCTTGTGTAGGTAAAGTCAGCACTGGTGTTGGTACTAACCTTTATTTCAACTCATGGAAACTATGCTCACATTCTAGCGACCACTCAAACTTCACATCTTTTCTGGTCAAGTTTGTCAATGGTAGAGTAACGAGCCGAAAGCCTACGTCGTTAATAAGCCTCGATTCTGGTCAAAAGAAAATTTGTAAATACCCGAACTACTCCAATCACTTCTAACACATAGCAATAGTTGTAAGTGGGGGGTCGAACCACATAGAAGCGAAGAATTAATTTATTTTTGTGTTAGATTTGACTGTGCAAAAACAGTAAAAATAGGGTTTTAGTTTCG
Organism: Benincasa hispida; assembly: GCF_009727055.1. Taxonomy (NCBI): domain Eukaryota; kingdom Viridiplantae; phylum Streptophyta; class Magnoliopsida; order Cucurbitales; family Cucurbitaceae; genus Benincasa; species Benincasa hispida. The sequence continues at coordinate 53,618,425 of NC_052357.1, forward strand.
ATTTAGGAAGATGCAAGAAAAGTAAATTGCAAGGGATATATGGAATGGTAAAGGACTCGTTTAATTGTCAAATCAAGTGGCCATTCGATGTAAATTAAATCATTACTTTATGCCAAATAACAAATATTCGAATTATGCATGCATAGCTACTTAATTTGATAAGAATTAATCAATCTCTACAAAGGCCGACAATCAAGTAATCCAAACCAAATCGAGCATCCTAATTCGTAGTTAAGGCTGGAAAGATCATGCCCTAACTAGCCTCATGCTTCTAGATTCAATTGGGTCCTTATTGGCCATAAAGAACTAGAAACACATGCATGAAGATCAAGGATTCAACTATGTTAATTAAGTATCAGGAAAGCCATGTTCAAATAAACAAAGTATTCTTTAAATCTATATTAAATGTACAATGCAAAGATTCAAGGTCAGCCTATACACCTAAGCATGCACGTTTAATCTGTGCTACAGGGGTAAATTCAAAGCATGGACGATTAAAGGATACGTGTGAGCCTGAATTTAACTAGCAAAGACATGCAATCGTGATAGGGTCATCAGTCCAACACACAAAGGCAAATCTAAATCATGCGAGATCAAAGAAAAAAATAATTCTTAATTGAAGCACAAAATTGAACATATAACTCATTAAATTACAAAGAATGCTTAATCCAAGAACTAATCGAAAATTACCTCATTGATTTATAGACAAACCAATGGGATACAATCCAATATAAATTCATAATCCAGAAAAGTAAATCTAACCCTAGGAGAAAAGGAGAAATCAAGGCCTTTCCTCAGACTCCATGAAGAGTTTCAGCGTTTTTTAGAACCTTTCTCAATATAATTCATCATATTTTTTACCTAGCAAAAAGAGATATTGGAGATATTTATAGAAAATATCAGGGCAGCGTTGCAAAGTTAGGGTTTGTTGGATCGATATGACAACCCTAAAGGGGGATGGGGGGTGAATAGGGTATAATTAAACTTTTTTTTTCTAAATTAACCCAATTAAACTAATTAATACACTTTTTATAAATAATAAGAAAAATTAAATTTATGTAACACATAAGATGACAAAAAATATGATAATTTATTTCTATCAAATTTTAGCAAATAAATAAGAACAAACTAAAACATACAATAAATTACCTAAATTAATTGCAAAAATAAAAAGGAAAGAGTTAGAGAAGAAGACACCGTAATTTTTATAGTGGTTCGGTCAAACTCGACCTACTCCACTCCCCAAGCGCCTCTTGAATTAAAATTAATTAATTTGAGATTAAGGGCCAAAAAGCCAACAAACTCCTCCTTTTTGATGATGACAAACCATTCAAGAAAAATAGCTTGAAATACATGTAAAACCATATGTAGCACATAATAAAATTCAACATATCACTATAAAGATCATTCTTGAAATTCACTAAAAAAAAAATAAATTCTCCCCCTAATCAATACAATCAAAATCATAACAAATTTATAGCATATTTTCTTAAACTTCTCCCCCTTTGGAATCATCAAAAAGAATAATTAACAAAAATTTAGAACTTCATAAATGTTTCCCTTAAAACATGAACATAAATTTAGCACAACTCCCCCTAAGAATATTAACAATGTTTTCCATATCTCCCCCTATCAAAATGCCTTCTAAAAGATTTTAACAAGTAAAATTATAAAATCAAGAGGCATCACATCGAATAATACCGAGCTGAAGTCTATTTTTTGCAAAAGTTTTCTTCATTCAAAGGCTTGGTAAAAATCTCCGCTAATTGATTATTAGAGCCTACAAATTCAAGAGTATTATTATCATTTTGCACATGCTCTCTAATAAAGTGATGCCTAATATCAATATGCTAAGTCCTAGAATGATGTATTAGGATTTTTTAGTCAAATTAATAGCACTAGTATTATCATAAAATATAGGCACATTATCAAACTTTAATCCAAAATCACAAAAGAGTTTGTTTCATCCAAAGAATTTGAGCACGACAATTAGCAACTGCAATATATTTCACTTCGTTAGTAAATAAGGAAACCGAATTTTCTTTTTACTAAACCAAGAAACTAAGGAACTACCAAGAAATTGACAAGTCCCACTAGTACTCTTACGGTCAAGTAAAACTACCCGCAAAATCCGTATCGGAATATCCTACCAAATTAAATTCAACATTTCTAGGATACCATAAGCCTAAATCAATAGTACCAAACAAATATTTAAAAAATTCTTTTAACGGCATATAAATGTGATTCCTTAGGACAAGATTGAAATCTAGCATAAAGACATACACTAAACATAATATCGGGTCTACTAGCGGTTAAAATAAAGTAAAGATCCAATCATACCTCTATAAGTTTTTATATCCACACACTTATCTTTTTCATCCTTGTCAAACTAGTGGATTGTGTCATAGGAGTTTTTGCAATTTTACCTTCATTGAATTTGAATCTTTTGAGCAAATCCCTTATGTATTTTTCTTGACTTATGAAAATACCATCCTTGAGTTGTTTGATTTGGAGTCCAAGGAAGAAGCTAAGTTCTCCAATCATACTCATCTCAAATTCACTATGCATACACGTAGAAAATTCTTCACACAAAGATGGATTAGTAGAACCAAAAATAATATCATCCCAATATATTTGTACTAAAAGCATATCGTTTTCTTTAGTTCTTAAAAAAAGAGTAGTATCAATTTTACCCATTTTAAATCCATTCTCAAGCAAAAAATTACTAAGTCTATCATACCAAGCTCTTGGAGCTTGTTTTAAGCCATAAAGAGCATTTTTCAACTTATAGACATGATTAGGAAAATCAAAACTTTCAAACCCTGGAGGTTGTTCTACATAAACTTCCTCCATGATATAACCATTTAAAAAGCACTTTTCACATCCATTTGATACAAAATGAAATTCTTATAAGAAGCAAAAGCAAACAACATTCTAATAGTTTCTAATCTAGCAATGGGTGCAAAAGTTTCTTCATAATCTATTTCCTTCCTCTTGACAATAACCTTGAGCTACAAGTCTAGCTTTATTTCTAATGATATTTCCATTTTCATCTATTTTATTCTTAAAGACCCATTTAGTTCCAATTATAGAAGCATGAGAGGACCTAGGGACTAACTGTAAAACCCGAACCCTAATTACTTCAAGTAAGAGTAAGTAAGGTGATGTCTTCTAATGAGCTAATGAAGCCATGTCTTAGGAAGGGCAGAAGGATGAAAACAAGAAAGAAATAGGCTCTTGGGTAGCTAAGTGTAAAAGTAGGACAAAACTCGGCTAGGCTACGGAAGTTCATGCTTGATGATGGAATTCATAACAAGCATATGTGTTGAGACCATGCCATCTAATGAGGTGTAGTGCTGAAGTAATAATCATGAGTGAAGTTAGCAAAAGGAAATTGGTAAACT
>NC_052357.1:53625025-53628069 GCF_009727055.1 Benincasa hispida
AGCCCTTCATCACCAATAGTGGGCCAGGTGGCACAAGGAGGGTTCATGCTGGATTTTGGGCGGTAATATAAGCAAGAAGGTCAAATTCATTGGGTCGGTTTGGACAAACTTCTTAGGCTATTTGTGTAATTCCAGTGGCATTACTAAGCTCTGTGTGTCTATTTTTTGTGGCTGGGCTGCTGGAAGGAAAACTCGCCGGAATAAGGCCGGAGAGGCAAAATGAAAATGAAGGGTTTGTTTCTCGGGTGAATCTAGGCCATCAGTGAAGAATTGAAGCTCCAGGACGAATTACGAAGCGTTTTGAGCTAAACATTTGAGGTAATATTGTTAATCAGTTATAAACAACTTTTTATAATGAAACTTTTTAAGATGAGGCCTGAAAATCGAGTTATATATTTTTTAAGTTTGAACTGGAAATTGTTGAACAAGCAGGCAGCTGCTTGAATTTGGGGCCAATGATGAATGTTTGAATCTTCAGATCAAACGACGGAGAATTGTGAGCTGAAATTTTAAGATAATGTTGGTAGCTCAATTCTAAACAAGTTTTTAGAAGGAAGTTTCTTGAAAAGAGTTATGAATTTCGAGTTATGAATTATTGAATTTGAAACAGAGAATCTGTGCATAAGCAGACAGCTGCTTAGGAAGATTAAGCAGGCAGCTCAAGAGCGAGAGGGAGCGAGAGTGAGCGAGAGCGAGAGAGAGCAAGAGAAAGCAAGAGCGAGAGAGAGCGAGAGTGAGAGGTGGATCTCACTAGGGACAGGAATCTCGCTAGTTTTGCACTGAATCTCGCTGGTTTTGCACTGAATCTTGCTGGTTTTGCGCTGAATCTCGTTGAAAAGTGCCAAATCTCACTGGGAATGGTAAATCTCGCTCATAAGGATGATCTCGCTCATGTGGGAGATCTCGCTCATGATGATTATCTCGCTAGTAATGCTGATTTTGTTGATAAAAGTTCCATTAGTAAATGAACTATTTGAGGTATTTTGCTAAGAATTTTAAATAGTTTAACCAGGAATTGTGTTCTTTCAGGCCAAGAAGAGCTAGGAGAGGCGTATAAGCCATTAAGAGGTCAATGAGCTGGGAGTGACTATATGATGAATTGATGTTTTAATGATTTAGAAACCATGATTTCCTTGAAGATATTTCTCATGCTAAGTGTTTAAATGAAGTGCCAAGCAACGTATTTGTGAAACTATTTCTCATGCTAAGTAAAGCATGTTTTCCATAGAATTTATATGATTTAAATATGTTTTGTTCAAATACTTTCAGCATGTTTAAGTAACTCCATTTTTATGATGAACTAGTATGATGGATGAACTAGTATGATGGATGAACTAGTATGATGATTTGAGCACTAAGCCTTAGTGTTCAACTAAATGTTTATGACTAGTTTTACTTAAAACGTGATACCGAAGGACATTTGAGAAGGTATCCACCCAACCAGATACCGAAGGACATTTGAGAAGGTATCTGACCAACTTGGTACCGAAGGACATTCGAGAAGGTACCAGACCAACTTGATACCGAAGGACATTTGAGAAGGTATCTTAGCAGCTCGATACGTAAGGACGTTTGAGAAGGTATCTAAGTAGAAGTACCTAAGGATACTGAAGGACAATGAGAAGGTATCCTAGTCAGGTACATAAGGTACGACAGTACTTTGTTATATCCACGTGCACGTAGGTAATACAACGTCGAGGTACTGAGCAAAAGGGGTTCTCCCCGAATAAGGTTGACGTTAAGGGTTAGAACTAGTAGTTCACTCTAAACTAAGGATAAGGCAGTCGTATATTCTCCTAGGCTAGAAGGATAGTTTGAAATTCTAATGCTTATGAATGTTTATCAACACATGATGTTTACTAATGTATGAGTTTTTCAAGTATGTTTTCCATGTCTAACGCATGCTAGTGGTTTTACAAGCTAGTTCAATATGTTAAGCCAATTTATTTCACAAAGTATGAAGCATGCGTTAGGGTTAAAGCTAAGGTTGAATGAAGCTTGACGTACTATGTTTTAAATACCTAAGGTTGCCAAAGTACATGCGTTGGTATTTCTAAACATAATGAATAAGGATATTGAAGGTAGGGAAGGTATCTGAATAAATGTACCTAAGTTGTTGATGGTACATAAAAAACTCCATTTGTATGTAGGTAGGTCTGAATGAGAGGCCGATGTATGGGTCTCTTGGCCAATAATAGACGTTGGGAGCTAGAGCAATGTATGCTCGTTCTCAACTAGGGAATAATGATGATTATTAATGTTTAAGAGTTGTTATCAACGTTTATGTTTTAAGGATGTTACTTGAGATGCCATTGGTATATTTAAAGAGATCGACATAGGGATCTCTTCTAGCCATAGTTTAATGTGAACAGGTCGACGTAGAGGTCTCATCTAGCCATGGCTTGACGTTGAGAATTAGAGTAGTGAATGTTCATTCTCAACTAAGATTCAGGTTTCAGATATAATGGTTTAAAAGGTTTTATGTACACGTTTGCTCGGTATATTTTAAGTCCTAGTATTATGTTTTCAAGCTTTCGGTTTAAGCATGAGATTTACGTTTTATTAAGTCACTCACTGGGCTTCTAGCTCACGTTTTCAAATGTTTTCCTTTCCAGGTAGCGGTCAGTTCCCAGAAGACTTTTCTGCTGCTGTTCTGCCACTAGAAGAAACAGGTTAAAGGAAGCGTAATTGAATATCCGTATTAATTAGTACACATGTGTCTGTCTAGTGACTAGTATTCTTGATGGGGCTCACTAGATTGTAATATCCATGTATGAACAGTGCTGTGAAACCCTGTAAAGTAAACGTGTTAAGTTATGAGTTAATTTGTATGTATTCAGGGTTTGAGCAATATTTCACAGGTAAGATAGGCAGTAAGTGCCAGTAAAAGGGTTGGTAACTGTTGCAGTCACCATTCCGTCCAGGTTAGGAGGGTAATTTGGTGTGGGATGTGACATTAACTCCCAAACTTTATTCCTTTCAAATTGATTTAATTCTTCTTGCATAGCTAAAATCCAAAATCCATCATTTTCGGCATCTTTAAA
>NC_052357.1:53629461-53663382 GCF_009727055.1 Benincasa hispida
TTCTTTTTGGTTTCAATTTGAGGGAAAAAAAGCAAGATTATTAAACATATTAAGAGAGGAACGAGTTTTCACACCTTGTTCAGGATCACCAAGAATTAATTCTTGGGATGGGAAGGAGCATACCTCCACTCTTTAGCATGGATGAAGAACCAACTTCGTTCTTTTTCGATTAAGCTCACCTCTTGCTTACTTGAAACAATTTCCTTGCCTTTGTCATTAACAAAGTAAATCTCCCAAATTTCACTTCTAAACATCACTATATAATAGGCTCATTAGAAATAACATTGCAAGATTCATCAAATACTACATGCATAGATTCCTCAATTACTAAAGTTCTTTATTGAAAACTCTATAAGCTTTACTAGTAGAGGAATAGCCAAGGAAAAATACCCAACATCAAATCTTAGAATCAAATTTTCAAGTTTTTCTTTGTTATTCAAAATAAAACATTTGCAACCAAAAACTTGAAATACCCAATATTTGAATTTTGTTATGCCAAAGTTCATAAGAGTTTTATCCAAAGAAGGTCTAATTAAAACTCTATTTAAAACATAACAAGCATGTTAGGCTTCGCCCAAAAGTATGTAGGTAAACCATACTCATGCAACATTGATCTAGCAAATTCTTGCAAAGTACGATTTTTCCTTTCAACTACACCGTTTTGTTGAGAGTTCTTGGAGCGGAGAAATTATGAGAAAAACCATTTTCTTTCACAAAAGTTTCAAAAGAATTGCTATCAAATTCTCCTCCATGATCACTCCTAATTTTATAAATTCAAAAAACCTTTTTCATTTGAACTCTTTTTGCAAACTTAGAAAAGCTTTTCAAAGCATCATCCTTATGTTTTAGCATCAAAACCCAAGTAAATCTTGAAAAATCATCAACTATCACAACGGCATAATAGTTCCCTCCAAAACTAGCAAATCTAGAAGGCCAAATAAGTCCATGTATAATATTGAAGGGTCTAGTTGTAGAGATTACATTTTTAGATTTGAAAGAGGACAGTTTACTTACCCATTTGACAAGCATCATAAACTTTGTCTTTTCAATTTAAATTTGGGAAGACCTATAACTAAAGAATTCTTGGAAATATTTGAAATTAATGCATGCTAGCATGTTCCTAGTCTTCTATGCCATAAACAAAGAATCATTATGCAAAGCCGATAAACATTTATCATTAATAGGACAATCATTCAAATCAAATAGTATAAACATTTTATCTTCTATTTCCAACAAATATAACTTTTCTATCACTAGCATTTTCAATGATGCAATTCTTTTTATCAAACACAACTCTAAAGCTTTTATCACACAATTGACTAATACTAAGTAAACCATCAACCAAAAATACATTTTCAATTAAAATAGAAGATTCATTACCTATACTACCTTTACCAGTTATTTTACTTTCTTGTTGTCAACAAAGGTTACAAGACCTCCCATCCTTTTTGGAGAGAGAGACAAACTTGGATGGGTCTCTTGTCATGTGCCTCGAGCAAACCATATCCAAGTACACTTGTTTTTCTTAGAGGGCTTTCAGACAAAACTCATCATTTTGTTTCATTCCTCTTTGTCACTATGAGCCATGAAGCAAAAATGGCACTTCTTCATTATCACTCCCACTTCCGCTTTCATCGCTACCATCCCAAAGTAGCTTTCATTGCTTTCTTCTTGGGTTTCTGGATGATTTGAGAAAAAGGACAATCGGTTCTAATATGACCGACTTCTTGCATTCCATAGTCAATATTAAACTCATCCTTTTTCTCTTTTCACCTTTTGACTATTTTGGTTGGAGAGATGCTTCTTGCATTGCTTCTTTCTCTTGATTGAAGTTCTTATTACTTACGTGAAAGATAGGCAACATCATCTTCATCAAGGTCATCTCTTCATCTTGGATTTAACTTCTAAAAGATGTGTCTTTAAAGTTATACTTTTCTTCTTTTTCTTCTCATCCTCCATGTTTTTTCTTGATCTTTATCTCATGCTCAAACAACGAGTCCCATGTTATATCAATGGAGAGAGATTTGAGATCCTTTGCCTCTTGAATGGCCGTGACTTAGGCTCCCATTGTTTAGGCAAAGACCACAATAGCTTTTTTATCTTCTCAAGATTTGAGTACTTTTTTCCCAGTCCTTCTAAAGATTGACAATGTTAGTAAATCTAATAAAACATATCGAAATAGCTTCTTTTCATCCATTTTAAACATTTCATATTGATGAACTAACATGTCAATCTTTGTTTCTTTTACTTGACTAGTTCCTTCATGAGTAATTTCTAATTTATCCCATATCTCTTTAGCGGTTTTGCAAATAGACATTCTATTATACTCAACTTCATTCAAAGCACAAAATAAGCATTAATAGCTTTGGCATTTAAAGTGCATGTTTTCTTTTCATTTATACTATTCTTCCTTAGGTTTTATAGTGCTAATACACATCAAACATCTTTTGTTGGAATTTTAAAATCTTCCTCAACAAATATCCCATAAATCATAATTAATAAAAAGCAAGAAAAATTCATACTATTTTTCCAATAACTATAATTAGTACCATTAAAGAAAGGAGGCTTTGTAATAGATTGACTATCGGTAAAAAGGATAAAACTAAGTTGCCATAGCTAAAAAACAATTAAGTTTATTAAGAAATAAAATATTTCAAGAAGAGCAACCCACTCTGATACCAATTGTTGAATCAATTTGACAACCATAGAGGGGGGGTGAATAGGGTTTAATTTATTTTTTTTTAAATTAACCCAATTAAACTAATTAATACACTTTTTATAAATAATAAAAAAAAATCAGTTTATGCAACAAATAGATGACAAAAATGTGATAATTTAATTCTATCAAATTTTAGCAAATAAATAAGAACAAACTAAAACATACAATAAATTACTTAAATTAATTGCAAAATAAAAAGGAAAGAGTTAGAGAAGAAGACACTGTAATTTTATAGTGGTTCGGTCAAACTTGACCTACTCCACTCCCCAAGCGCCTCTTGGAATTTGAATAAAATCTTTTCTGACTCTTTCCATGGATTAGAGCCCAACCGTTACACCATCGCTCCTTTTACGAGTTCAAGAGCAAACCCGATCCTTTCCACGGTTTAGGATCAAAGCGTTACAAATGTTGGAATTTTTTTAGAACACAATACAACTCTCACTAGAGTGGATTTACAAGTTTAAGCACTCACAAATTTATCCTCACAATACAAGAATAAGATGAAAAAAAAAAGTTGGAACGATGAGAGAGAGCAACAATGGAACTTTTGAGTTTTGGAGGATTATGAAAGGTAAAATTTGTTGGTTTAAAATTTGGAGAGGAAGATGGTTTATATAGAGATGGAAAAATTTTAGAAACTACAATTAATTTAGACCATTGGATTTTGGAAAAAGAAAAACAATGGTGGAGATTTAAACTAAACTAGTCTTAGATACAAACAAAATATAATATTAAATTCCTTTTCTTTTGAAATTCATTTTCTTTTTTAAATTAATCCAAAAAATAAAAAAACATACCATGTGTCAAAAACTAGCCGTTAGACACAACATAAAATAATATTAAATTCATTTTCCTTTTAATTCATTTTCTTTAAATTCATTCTCTTTAAAGTCTCTCTCTCTCTCCTCTATCCATCAAATGATGTAACTTTGCAACGCTCTAAAGGAGCATTGCAATGCTACACTACTGTCTTATAGCGTTGCGCGGTGTTGTGACATTGATACTGGGCGTATTTTGGTCATTTCACATCCGTTGAAGCCTGGATACTCAAATCTACTCCAAATTGCTTCAAATTAGCCTCGATTAGCTTCAAATCCCTGATTCTACCTCTTGGTTGCTTGTTACCTACAAAATAGAGAAATATACACATACTAACGAGTTCAAATTGAGCTAGGAATAATAGCTCTTTTTTAGAGTTAACAAATACCCCTAACTTAATTCTTGCTCGTCCCGAGAAAGGTAGAGGCAATCAATCAAACATCATATAAAACACTCAAAGACATGCTAGCTTAATTCACAAAGTTGTTGCTCCTGTCTCAATAGTCAGATCGAATGAAAATTGTAATAAAAAATGAAATTCAATTATGATCAATCAATTAAGCACAAGTTTAAGAATTTTCTCTATCTAAACATGCATAAGTGAGCCAAGAGTTTTGCTAGTTAAGCTTGCACAGCCCGGAAAAGTTTTAAAAGGTTCTCATCCCATTTTCCCCCTAATCTGGTTCAGTTATCGACCTTGGACATACCACACTTACAAAAAAAGGGCAACACTAAGACAAGGGTGCTTAAACTCACACACACGAAACATAAAGGGCATTTCTTTTACCTACAGGGCTAGCTTTCACACTCCACTGTCGGGAACCTATCGCTTTATTCTCGTGGGCCTAATAGAACACAATGGAGGTAGTTCTTTTCACCTCTATCCATGCACACACACACTACTTTTTTGCAGGCACACCGGTTATATCTCATTTTTTTAATTTTTCTATTTATTTTTTTTTACACACATATGCTACTTTTTTTTATATCCACTTTGTTTAGTTTTTCTCTAAAACAAGGATAGTTACTCCTAAGTCAAAGGTGGACCTTTCGAGGTGACAACAGAAATACAAACTAGATAACTCATTTCTAAGCATGCAAGACTTTAATGTCGCAAAACAATGACTTAAGGATGCAAGTGACAAGAATATTTTTAAAAATGGGCTAAAAATCATGATCATGCAATCCTAACATTCCTTCATACAAAATTTCATTACAGAATGAGTGCATCATAGACTATCATGATAACAACAAAGCAAATAGACTAGCAAGGCAATAAAAGCACACAACATAGTCCGAGCACAACGCTCAAGGACCCCAAGCTAATATATAGAAAAACTACCCAACGAGTACCCCATCCCTAATACAAAAATATACTTTGTCCCCAATGTATTCTAAGTAAAGCTCAAGAAGAATGGAAACAAGGGAACAGAAAACCTCCCCTGATAAGAATATCGCACGTGGGATGGTGGTGGCATTAGGCTCTCCTCTTTGCTAAAAAATAGATAAGGCTCTAGAGAGGCCTACAGAAAGGGAAGACAAAAGAAAACCTACAAGACAAATAAATTAGCAAAACTAAAATCATAAAAGGAAAAAGAAAAGAAAAGAAAAGAAACAACCAAGGGCACATAAAAGAAATAAAATAGAGTAGGAAAGAAGAAGAAACAAGCCCTAGTAAGAGTCGAGAGAGTCGGGGTCCTTCTGAAGGCCACTCTGGAAACTGATGCTGACATAGTAGAGAAGGTTCTCTTCAGCAATGAAGTTCACCGTTCTCTCCATATGCCTCGCTGGATGGGTGGTCTTCTAACTCGCTCATAGTGAGTCGGTTGCTACTCGGAGTGCCTCAACTGACATCCTCAATGCCTACTCTGCATAGGACTCCCCTGCCACTGGAACATCGGTCTGATCCTGGGGACTAGCACAGGGGGCCGCCTCTAACACTGGAGCTTGCTCATCTTCTCTATCCTCTTCGTCATCATCATCATCAGGCTGGTCTACTCTTCTCCCTCAGAAGGTTGAGACCAATAACCTACTAATGGGAGCATGACCCCCCATCTTCTCCTTGTCATTAGAGATCTCCACCCTGAACCTCCAGCACAACTCGATAATCAGGTTTGGGTGACCTAAACTACTGGTGGTGGAACACTGCCCACAATGAAAGATCGATGCCCTAATGACTCGATTGACGTTGATGGACATCCCCTGAATAAGGCAATAAAGGACTTTTGCCCGGTCCTTCGTGACGTCTGTCAGACGCAGCACTGGCATCAATCTGAAGCATACAAATGCATGCCAGATCTGACCAGAGACGGACATATCCGTGCTTCTGAATCTCACAGTGACCCCTCTGGACCTGGCCCACTAAACTCATAGCCCACATAAGGTTTGAATAACCTCCTCTTCCGGGAACTAGAGTGCTTAATGATACTGTTTGCTTCTGCTAATTGCATGCTAACTCCAACAATTGGTATCAGAGTATGATTTAAGCACTCAATTCGTGTTAATTTTAGCTTGGTGGGTGATTTTCATAGGTTGTATGAAAATGGGAGCTTATATGGACATTTTTAGTTTTGGCATGTAATTCCTCTTCAATTAAGTGTTAATTATTGTAATTGGTTCTTTGTTTTTAGGTCTTAATGTGTGATTAAGTGTCTATAAATTTGTTAGAGTCAATAGAGTTACAATTAGGTTGTAATTGAAGAAAGAAACAATAAAGGTCAGCTGCAAAAAATCAGTTTTGAAGCTACTGCCATGCAACATTGCAACGTTGCCCTTAAGCATTGCAACGCTGCTCTTCGTTTAGCCCAGTTTTTTAAGAACACCTCGAAGCATTGTAATACTACTTTGAAGTGTTGCAATGCTATGCTTCATCCATTTCAAAAATGTGTGCATGCAACTCGAACGGTTCAAGGGTGGATCAGTTTGGTTGGTTCGGTTCGTGGAGGATCGGTTCAACCATTTTAGAGCCTTGGAGTTTCGATTTGGGTGGCTCGGGTCTGGTTCGAGTTGATTCGTAAAGTCTAGAAGCTGGTTTTTATTATTATTGTTATAATTTAGGTTGTGTGCTTGCTTAGGATGCCAAAACTAGTCCATATCAGTGTGTGTTTAATTATTTATGCATTATGAATGTATGTTATAATTAAATAAATCTTGTATGTGCATATAATATTTCTTGTAGATTTAAAATTCCACCATAGAAAGCATGTAGCATGCATTGGAAATATGTTATAAATAGATATAACGTATAGTATGCATTTCTTAGGGTTTCAAGTGTTTAATATAAATAGTTATATTAAATGTTGAAATGTTTGATGTATGTTATGTATGAAAAGCATATCTAAAGTTTTATAAGTTGTTATAAAAAAATGAATTAGACATTTAAAATCCATAACAAAGATAAGATGCATGCCCACCTAGGATTAACAAATAACAACTTATTTTAATAGTTAAAATAGGTCGTTATCTTGTAAAACTTTGGTTACAAACTCAATTGGTCTATAATCCTGTCTAAGGCTAGAGGTACTTAAGTTGATGGTTTACGAAATACCAGCTACCTGGGGATGATAGCCGAATAATTGAGCATTGTTAACTCAATTTTATGAGCATATGTGAGCAATGTGAGGTTCTAAAATTGGTTTATCACCTAGACATCGTTGGTTAAATCCAAATATAAAAGTTATACTTCGAAAATCACCTAGACTTAGGTTATTTATTTGCTGGAGTATACCTAAGTAAATATTTACTCAAAACAAATAGAACACTTTAGTGGGAGATTAATAACATATACGATATGTTGTTCTTAGCTCTCATGTCCCTAAGAGTTCACACCGTGAGATCCATACTCGGTTTTGTGTCGATTTTACCTCGACTGCTCCATTCGGAAAGTGTTTGCATGGGTTAATAACAAGGTGAATAGGGGACGTAGTTCATAGTAAGTGGGTGAAGGATGTGTGTCAACTTGTCCTGCAATCTCTTCCATTAGTTTGGACTTTGAGATTCCTATGATGTGCCTGTTTATCATTTTTAGGCGACATAAGCTAGTCATTTTACGACAGCTATCCCTTCGGAGGGTTGTAACATGAGATTCAGAACAACTCAAACTTCAGAAATGGATAGGAGTTCTTAGTCCATTTCCAGCCTTGACTCTCCAATTCGGTAGCATCGTTGGGGTCGACCTCTGAGGTCTGAATATGGAGGGTCACATTTACAAGAATTACTAAGTGTTAGTAAATTTTTGACCAAAAACGATAAGTAAATGACTATAGAAATAAGAGTTATTCTAGGATTAGTATTTAGTCAAGAATGTCTTGCTTCAGTGAAGAAGTATTTGACTACCCCTCGGTAGCATCTGTTCTGGCTCACTGAAGTATTGTTGCAAATAAAATAATAAAATTTGTGTACATTATTAATTTGCTAAATTTTGATTGGATTTAGAAGCAGTTCACTAATAAATTTTTTTTTATACTTTTAGCATGACTAGCTCATTAATACAGTTACTGGTTTCTGAGAAACTTAATGGGAATAATTATGCTACATGGAAATCAAACCTAAATACAATACTGGTAATCGATGATTTGAGGTTCATTTTAACTGAGGAATGTCCTCTAAACCTCGGCTCAAACGCAAATTGAATTGTCCGGGAAGCATATGACAAGTGGACAAGGGCAAATGAAAAAGCCCAAGCTTATATTCTTGTCAGCATATGTGATGTTTTGGCTAAGAAACGTGATCGCATGCGTACCACTAAAGAGATAATGGAATCTTTGTAGAGCATGTTTAGACAATCGTCCTTCTCCCTTAGACATGATGCCATCAAATACGTTTATAACTATCGTATGAAAGAAGGGGCCTCTGTAAGAGAACATGTCCTTGACATGATGGTCCATTTCAATGTGGTAAAAGTAAACAGAGCTGTCATAGACAAGAAAAGTCAAGTAAGTTTTATTTTAGAGTCTCTTCCGAGAGCTTTTTACAATTCTGCACAAATACGATGATGAACAAGATAGAATATAACTTGACCACTCTTTTCAATGAGCTTCAGACTTATATTCCCTCTTGAAAACTAAGGGATAGGATGCAGAGGTAAATGTTGCCACCACAGATAAAAGAGGATCGTCCTCTAAGATAAAGTCTGACTCTTCTTCTTCTTCTAAGAACAAAAATTTTCAGATGAAAAAGAGTAAAGGGAAAAAGGAAGGCTCCTATTAACCGTAAAGACAAGGCTAAAGTTGCGGACAAAGAAAATTGTTTCTATTGCAACAAAGACGGGCACTAGAAAAGAAACTGCCCAAAGTACCTTGCAGAAAAGAAAGCGAAAAAAACAAAACAAGAAAATTAGTTTCGGAAGAATGCTTGTAGAATTATAGATAACTCTCTGGGTTGTGAACAGAGGAGGTTTTCTTAGCAAGATCAGTTGGAGTTTCTGGAGTTGTTATCAAGAGATAGATACATAATATTAGATAATGTACTTCTTGTTTGTGAAATGAAAAAAAGTCTTATACCTATCTTTTGTAAGAACAATTATATAAAAGTATCTTTTGACATAAAGGAAGTGTTCATTAGCAAAAGAATTATTTTTATTTGTTCTACAAGAAAACAACTTGTATGTTAAAACCAACCAAAATGAAGGCCATTTTAAAATATCAAGATATTTAAAAACGATTGAGATAAAAAAAAAAACAAAAGGAAAAAGGTTTCTTCAAGTACATATCTTGGCACTTAAGATTTAGTCACATCAGCCTTAATAGGATTGAGAGATTGGTTAAAATTGGTCATCTAAATCAGTTATAAGACAACGTTTTAACACTATATGAGTCTTGTCTTAAAGATAAGATATCGAAAAGATATTTTATAAGAAAAGGTCTTAGAGCCAAAGAATCCTTAGAGCTCATATATTCAGATCTCTATGGTCCGATGAATTTCAAGGCACTAGAAGGGTATGAATATTTCATCAGTTTTATTGATGATTATTCAAAGTATGGTTATATTTACCTAACTACATCATAAGTCTAAAACACTAGAAAAGTTCAAGGTGTATAAAAACTGAAGTTGAAAACTTGTTAGGAAAAACAATTAAGATACTTCGATCAGATTGAGGTGGAGAGTATATAAATCTGAGGTTTCCAGGACTATTTGATAGAACATGGAATCCAGTCACGGTGTATCGGTAAGAAAAATAGAACTCTGTTAGACATGGTTCAGTTGAAAGATGAGCTATGCTCAGTTGCCTTAATTTTTTTAGGGATACGCAATAGCGATTGTTATATATTTTTTGAACATCATTCCATTAAAAGTGTTTCTAAAACTCCATATGAGTTGTGGAGAGGTCGTAAAAAAAGTTTACGACACGTAAAGGTTGTTTACATTATTTCAGAATTGGGAACGACCGATACATCTGTTGGAACAAAACCTTAAGGAATTGGAATGGCGTTCAAACTGTATGCTTATCAATAGGCTACCTCAAAAGCAGTATACTTCTTCAACCCATAAGAAAATAAAGTATTTGTATCAACAAATGTTACTTTTCTTGAAGAATGAAAAGTGAGAGATCATCAATTTTGTGATAATGCTAGTATTGTGTCAAGTTTCCATAGTAGCTATAGAAAATCAACAAGATTTATTGATTAAGCTAGCTCTAAAACAAGAGTTATTGAGACTGGTGAGATGCATCTTTCTCAAACAGTTAAGAGTGCCTCGATGTAGTGGGTGTTGAGGTTAATGCCCTAAATCTCGTAGGGTCCTATAGTTTGTAGATATATTGAACAAACTCATTGTTTATTTAATAAAATATATGGTATTTTATTCAAACTCATTGTCTATTTAATAAAATATATGATATTTTATTTACATTAACCACCAACCAATAAACTAACATCTAAGGTTATCTAGTAACTTAAACATGTATGTAGAGACATACGGGTGAATCATGTTTAAGTGATAACCTAAATGGTCTGTAGTAGATGGATAAGGTTGGGTACCTTATCCTAGTGACACTACGAGTATGGCCCACTTTATAGGTGTTACAATTGTTGTAAAGTGCTACAAATGATATGATCCTGATCATTCATGTATAAACATGAGAGCAGGGATATTCTATACAAAGGAGTTTGTATAAGACTGAACCACAAAATGTTTAGTCTCAATATATAACACCGTTCATAATAAAGACTTACATTTCACTAGGATGACCATAGGTAACATGACCTGAATCTTGAGTGAGTTGTGAACTCCTGCCTATGAGGGTGGTCCTTTAATTTGTATGGGTGTGAACGGTCAGATCGCCAACTCAACTACCATTTTGAGGATTCATCTGATTGGGGAGCTGGGAACATACCTACACAAGAAGGAATTCACTCCTTCCTCGAGGTAAGGGTAAGTAGATAAATTGCTCCCTTAAGGGTTGATTCCAGGGCTTGAACAATGTGGCGCCACTCCTGGCCCGAGAGGGGTTTAGTCATAGTTGGACTATGATCTATTGTTCATTAGAGGGATTAGTGGTATTCAAAGTATTAGATGTAACTACAGAAGCAAAACGGTAATTTTGGCCCAGGTGTACTTACGAGCAATTTGTAAAGTGTCTTCGTACTGTTGATTGGTTATATCCAATGGACACAGAAATATATCTGTAGTGTGAAGAGTGCAGTTGTCGATCTTTAGTGAAGTGCCCGATAATTAACGGATGTTGAATAATTTAATTAAAGAGTTTGATTAATTATTCATGTATCATTAGAGCTTTAAGCTACAGGTCCATAAGGTCCCCTTGGTAGCTCAATAGGATTAAATGAAAATCATTTTTTGGATTAATTTGAATTGTTCAAATTAATAGAGGGATTTAATTATATATGATATAATTTATTTATTTTAATTATATATGATATAATTATTATAATGCATTTGATACATTATAGCTTAATTGAGACAAAATAAATATTTGAATAAGATTCAAATATTATTAATATGAATTGGATTCATAATTGTTAAATTTAATATAAATATGATTTATATTGACAGCCATATAAGAGAGAAAAGAAACTATAGGTTGTATTGTATATGGTACAATATTAAAAACTAGCAGATCAAAGGATAATCCTGAATAAACAATAGTTCATAGTTAGCTCATGATTAAGATCGAGTTACCCTAGGTCATTGAGTTTTAAGATAGTCAGTTTTAACAGTAAACGGTCGTTATAAAGAAAAATGACTATTTTGAGTTCCGGTCTAATGCAAACTCATTGCACAAGATACCCCCACTTACGTGTCTCCACATGAATGATTTTTGGATCATATCATTTGTATCAGTATACAAAATAGATAGCATCCAATAGTGTCACTAGGATGAGGTACCCAATCTCATCCTTATACTTATAGACCATTTTGGCTATATACTAAAACTTGATCCTCTTTTATGTGCCATATAAAGTTAAAGTATTCATGTTATAGCCATAAATTTGTTTATTGGATTGCCATAAAAGAATGTTGTCACACCCCCTCCCAGGTTTACCTCTTACCTAAAAAGAAGGCGTGAAGACAAAAAATATCACAATTCCTCCCTCCTTAGAAAAATTTCGTCCTCGAATTTTATAGAAATATCGCTTTATTTCTTATTTAGAGAATTTACAGGTTACATCTTTATCTAACTAAAACTTATTTACAAGCACCCCTTTTTAACTCCTATCCTAATACCAGTAGTCTTTCCATGCTTGATTTCCTCCTAAACCACTGGTAGAACTATTTATTGGGTAGTCTTTGCAGTGATGCCCTGGTTGCTCTCACTTTAGGCATAAACCTTCACTTCCCTTTTGATCCTTTTGGTGATTCCTATGGCATTTACGACAGGGAAGATCCTTACTGGGGTTGGGTGCTGTTTTCCGATGGCTAAGGAAACGAAAGAATTTCAAGCATTGTTTCCCCCGATGCCCTGTTTGTTTGCACACATAACATCTATTTGTTCCTTTTAAGCATTCTCCTAGATGGTATTTCTCACATTTTGTACATAAAGGATTTCTTTCTTGCCTTGACCTCATCTGTTAGCTAACAATTACTTCAATAAACAAACACAGATTGTCAAAAATACTTTATCTATCACATTGTAAATAAAACATATGTACAACAAAGTAATCTTAAAATGCAATCTCAACTAAGCATTTTACAAACATAAATAACATAGTCTTCACATTTTTATGTCTTCGAGGCCTTTCCCTTTCCTTTGTCCTCTTTTCTCGTTTGAGGGTAGTTCCATTTGTAATGACTAGATTCTCCGCAACTGTAGTGAAGAAAATCTAAATAGAGATCCATGTGAGCGGAAGAGGATCATTCCAAATCCCATTGAGAAAGAACACAAACAATTACAGTCTAAACGGAAACGAACAGATTATGCATAGTCAGAAATACAACATGCTACATATATAAAGACACAAGGGATAGAGTATGCAAAACTTTGAAGAACTCTTCTTCAAGTATCGCTCGATCATTTAGTAACTCGTTCAACAACACGAACTTGAACATAGCGAACAGAACACAATCTCAACGAACGTCTGAATGAACCTCGATCCCAATCGAGTCCAACTCGATTCTCGAATGGAATTAGAACATCACCACAATGGTTACCTTGGTATTCTTGGTGTGAGAATCCAGGAGTTGTGGGCTCTGTATGATTTTGGATTGAGGAAAGCAGGAGGTAGACGATCAAGTAGACAATCGAGTAAGTAGGATGAATACTTTCTATCGTATAGACGATGCTCGATCGTTTAGAAAATGAAGCCTATCGTATAGACTTTTGCTACTCGATCGTGTAGAAACGATTAAGTGAGTAACTATCATATAGTAAACTCGTAGCTAGATCGTGTATGCTCTCTATGCTATCGCTTAGTAAAACCATTTTACTTGATAGCCTTTTTGTGAGATTATTCTGAATGAATCATCAACCTAATTTTGGAAAACCATTTTCCTTTATCTCACAGTTACTATAAAACTTCCAATAACCTCTCACTCAATTCGATTATTAGAGAAAAAGAATAATTAATTATCATATAATTAATATGTTATAAATAAATATAATAATCAACTTATCATATTATATTTATAACCTATAATTTTAATATTTCATCATATGAAACATATAAACCATAGTTATTTTTCTATTTTATGGTATTTAATATAAATCATATTTATATTAATTCCTCCAATTAATGTATCTTATACATCATATCAATTAATCACATATAATTGAATTTCCTCTTGTTAATTTGAACACTTCAAATTAAAGCAAAATCTGATTCTCAACTTGAACCCATTGAGCTACCAAGGGGACCTCATGGACTTGTAGCTTGAAGCTCCAACGGTGTGTGAATAACTAATTAAACTCTTTAATCACGAGATCCACCGTTCGTTAACTGTTGATCACTCCACTAAAGACCGACAACTACACTCTTCGCACTACAGATATATTTATGTTTCCATATGACCAATCAAAAGTGTGATGACCCTTCACAAACCACTCGTAAGTACAACTGGGCCAATTCACTGTTTTGCCCCGTGTAGTTACATCTAACTCCTTAAGTACCATTGATTCTTCTAATGAACAATAAGTCATAGTCCTACTATGACTAAGTCCTCTCGGACCAGGAGAGGGTGTGGCCACTATGTTCAAGACCCGGAATCAGCCTTTAAGGGAGCAATTTACCTACTTACCCCTACTTCATGGAAGGAGTGAATTTCGTCTTGTGTAGCTGAGTTCCCAGCTCCCCAATTAGACGAATCCCCAAAATGGTAGGCTTGTTGAGTTGGAAATCTGGCCACTCTCACCCATATAAATCAAAGGATCGCCCTCATGAGCAGGAATTCCCAACTCACTTTATGTTGGGATTGGTGTCTTAGTTTTCCCGGAGTCTCGTTGTTTTGTAAAGATACACATTGTTAAATGAATAAAATAAGTGTTATTTAATTCTGGCATTTACTCATATCCACTAAACAAAGCTCCTTGGTTATCTTATGTGAACTTAAACAAGTATATGTGATATATAAGTGGATCATGTCTTAAGTGATAACCTAAATCGGTCTGTAGTATAAGGATTAAGGTGGGATACCTTATCCTGGTACGGCCCGCTGTGTAAAGGTTTGCAAGTGTTGTAACTACTACAGATGGTTGATCCTGACCATTCGTATGGAGACGTGGAGCGAGGGTGTCCTATACAAAGAGTTTGTATAAGATCTGGACCACGAGATGACTAGACTCTGTAATGTTGTTGATACTAGAGACTTGCATCTCACCTAAATGACCATAGGTGACATGACCTCAATCCTAAGTGTTTTGTGAACTCCTGCCTTTGAGGACGGTTCTTTGATTAGTATGGGTGAGAGTGCCCAGATTGCCAACTCAATATGCCTACCTTTTTAGGGACTTATCTGATCTGGGAGCTGGGAACTCATTCCACAATATGGAATTCACTCCTTTCCCGAAGTAGGGATAAATAGAGAGATTGCTCCCTTAAGGGCTGATTCTAGGGCTTGAACATAGTGGCCACAACTTCTCTTTGGAAGAGAAGACTCAGTCATAGTAGAACTATGATTTATGTTCATTAGCGGGATCAGTGGTACTTAAGGAGACAAATGTAACTATAGGGGCATAATGGTTATTAGCCCAGCTGTACTTACGAGCGATCTATGAAGGGTTGTCGCACTGCTCCTTTGTTAAAATGGACATATAATATATCTGTAGTGAGAAAAGTTCAGTTGTCGGTCTTTAGTGAAGTACCTGACAGTTAACGGATGATGGATCCCGTGACTAAAGAGTTTAGTCAGTTATTCACGTACCATTGGAGCTTCGGATCTACAAGTCCATGAAGTTCCCTTGGTAGCTTGGATTCATGTTGAAGGATCAAGTTCTTGGTGTTGATTTGAAATGTTCAAATTGACAAGAGGTATTTTGATTATATATGATATAATCGATATAATGTATAAGATACATCCAGTGGAGGAATTGATGTAAATGAGATTTACATTAAGTACCATGGAATAGAAAAAGAACTATGGTTTATATGTTCCATGAGATGAAATATTAAAACTATAGGTTATAAATATAGTATGATAAGTTGGTTATCATTTACATTTATAATAATATTGATTATTAGATAATTAATACTTTTTCTTTTAAATAACCAAATGTAGTGGGTGGTTATTGATCATGGTAACCATGAGGTTTTAAAAGGAAATCGGTTTCTTATTTTGAAAAAAAGGTTTTTTTAAAAGTTTGAAAAGTTTTGAGTTTTCTCTCTGGAGAAAAGAAACTCACAGAAGTCGTCGAGTAAATACAGATTTACTAAACGACGGTTGGGCTAAGTAAACGATCGTGCAGGTGCTAGCTAAACGATCGTGCAGTGTTTACTAAATGATCGCATAGCTTTGCTAGACGATCGCTGGCCCAAGGTACATGATCGTGTAGAGTCTGTCGAGCTAAACGATCGCATAGCTTTTGCTAGACGATCACATAGCTTTATTTAAACGATTGGGCATCGACCTATATAATAGGTCTTCGACTTCTTCCACTTCCCCAGTCGTGTACACGATATGTTTTTCCTCCATTCGTCTGCCTCACACCAAGTCTGAATAGAGCCCACCCTTTGGATTCTTACACCGAGAATACCAAGGTCGCCTTGTTGGTGGCGTCAGACTCAACTTGACATCGTCGAGGTTTTTCGGAGGCCGTTCGTGGTGCCGCAGAGGCAGTTCGCTGTTTCGGAGGAGATCATGACCGAGGAGATCATTGAGGATGAGTGCGAAGAGTTCGTGTTGTGTTCATGCAGTGTTGCGATTGTGTAGATCGGGCGCTCGTGGTTGCTGTGATCGATCAGAGCGCGCATCGGAGCAAGGAGACGTTGCTACCTTTGTTAGTACAGTTTTGCCTTCTATACATTGTATTGTATCATGCTGTAATTTCTCTGTAAATTGCATAACTGTTTGTATTGAAGTTGACTATAAATGTATTGTTGATTCATGATTGTAATTTGGAATCATCTTGCTTCTGTTGCTCATGGAAATCTCAAGTGTCGATTTCCTTCAACTTAGGATTAAGGTCATGTCACCTATGGTCATTTTAGTGAAATGTAAGTCTCAATTATCAACGGCATTATATAAAGAGACTAATCATCTTGTGGTCCGGTCTTATACAAACTCTTTGTATAGGATACCCACGCTCGCATGTCTCCATATGAATGGTCAGGATCAAACCATTTGTAGCAATTTACAACACTTGTAACATCTACAAAGTAGGTCGTATCCGTAATGTCATCAGGATAAGATATCCCTCCTTTATCCATCTACTATAGACCATTTAGGTTATTACTTAAGGCATGATCCACTTGTATGTCTCACATACATGCTTAAGTTACATGGAATAACCACGAATCTTAGTTTATTGGATTTGAGTAAATGCATATAAAATAACATTTAGTTTATTAATAACAATATGTTTACAAAATGTTTACAAACTACGAGACCACCGGGAGAATTAGGAGACCAATCCCAACATGTAGCACACATTTGCCCCTACATAACATCGTCTAAAGAGATACCACCTACATTTCGAGCACCATGGTCTCTGGGTAAACTTGCTATGGATTCTTTAGGAATGTGCATCTCTTCCTGTATAGGTTCCAGCTTCGTCTTTTGCTTTCCAGAGTTGGTCTTACTTATTTTCTTATTCGAAAACCCTAAAGAAATTTTCTGACTTATTTCCCTCCATTCCTTAGGTTTTGCTTTTGTTGGCCCTTTCAGACTAGCCTCCACTCGTGTTGTTGTTTCCACTAATTTTGGAAATTCCCGTCTGTCAGCACTAGCGGTTACAGGTGTATGTCTCTCAGATTGCATCCCGCTTTCAAACCTTATACATATTTCATCTTCGTCCTCAATTATTCCAGTGGCATATCTGCTAAGCTCTATATATTTCTGCTCATACTCGGCTACCGATGATGAGCCTTGCACAAGATCTAGAAATTCATTTCGCTTTGCGTCGCGAAACATTTGAGGATAGAATTTTTTATGGAAAAATTTATTAAATTCTTCCCAGGTATATCCCATGTTCTTCTTCTGCTTTCAAACATATGCCACCAGTCTTCAGCTCTTTTTTGAAATAAAAAGGTAGCTAGTCTTACCTTTCTATCATCAGGGCATCGCATCACCCTGAAATATTTTTCTACTGTCACGAACCAAGCCTCTGCATCTGCTGGGTTTGTGATTCCTTCAAAGGTTGTGGCCCCTAATGCCTTCAACCATTCAATACCAAAATTCTTTTCGGGGTCTACTAACCCTCCTCCTAAACTTTCGACCAGATACCGAGCAAATTTCCCTAACAGTTGCTTGTCCCTTTCAGCTCTTACTTGCGGATGACTAGATCCACCCAGGTCTCCCTCTGTCGTTTTAGAGGTAGCATCAAGAGTCCCAGCTGATGGTTGCTTGCATGGTCTACCTCTTTTTCAAGGCATGATTGCTATAATATATCACACATTAGACATATTATGGTATCACCATGCTTCAACCTTATATACCCTTTCCCAAAAATCTTATGCTCTGATACCAACTTGTCACACCCCCTCCTAGGTTTACCTCTTACCTAAAAGGAGCTGTGAAGACAACAGATCACTGCGAGTGGTTTCTTCTTTTAGTCTTTTTGCATATTTTGAATTATATGCTATTGTTATAAATGAATGCTCGTCACCATGAGGAGAGCATGGGGTTGGGATTATCAGGGGGTCAACGGACCTAGCTTCTAAGACCAAAATGGAATCTCATAGGATTGTCAAGGGACCAAGAAGTCTAGTTCCTGAGCCTGTAGGAGGAACCTTACATGGGATGGTCAGAGGGCCGATGGGCCTAGCTTTTTATCCCATAAGAGAGGATTATGTGCACATAGGGTTATGAACGATTTAAATTTGAAATGTTAACTATCTACCGTGTGTGTAGGTAGGGTTGTGAAAGGCTTCATTCAGGATGGAGGTTTGCATAATGACCTCATATATGATATATTGAGATGTTTATAAGTTGAAATAGACTTATAAAACTGTGATACCACTCACTGGCTATAAAGCCCACATTTTACTTTCATGTCTTCCTTGCAAATAGCAGAAGAGTCCAGGTTGTGAGAAGTGGTCAAGGTCTACCACATGTTAGATCGTTACTAGAATAAAGTTTGTAGTCGGGAGGGGACTACTATTGTAAAAAATATTTTAAATGTGTAAACTTGTTTCCTAAATGAGTTACATTTCTAATTTTTTTTCTTTAAGCTTTCCGCTGCGAAATTTATTGTTTTAAAGAAAACTAGCAAGAGCTGGGTAATAGATGTCATGAAAGAGTGATATATATTGTCTTCACGCCTCCTTTTAGGTAAGAGGTAAACCTGGTAGGGGGTGTGACAAATGCAATATCAATAATAATTGAATAAAATACTCAATGACATTTTTATTGATAAATAGAATATGTTAACAACATTTACGAACTGCAAGTTTAGGACATTCCCAACAATCTCTCACTTGGACTAACATTCCAGTGAGACAAACATATAAATATATAACGTTTACAATGTTGAGAAATTAAGAGAGAAAAATATAATAAACTAGGGCATCTAAAATACCCTTTGACATTCTCCCACTTTCCCTAGATTATAATGCTCGTAGTCCTAGTCCAACCAAGTGGCCCTCAAACATTTTAGCTGAGAGGGCCTTCGTAAAAGGATCAGCAAGGTTGTCTTCTGAGGCTATCTACGTGACTATCACATCTCCTCAGTGTACGATCTCTCTAATGAGATGGTACTCTCTTTCGATATGTTTTCCACATTTGTGACTCCTAGGTTCCTTGGAATTAGCAACTGCATCACTGTTGTCACAATACAAAGTAATGGGCAGGTGCATATTTGGAACCACTTCCAAATTTGTTAGGAACTTGCGCAACCGCACTTCTTCTTTAGCTGCTTTGCATGCAGCTACGTATTTTGCTTCTAACGTGGAATCAGCTAAACAACTTTGTTTAATGCTTCTCCATACTATAGCTCCTCTGTTAAGAGTGAAAACTAATCCTGAAGTAGATTTCCTAGAATCTACGTCAGTTTGAAAATCAGAATTAGTGTATCCTGTAAAGATCAAATCCTTAAGTCCATACACAAGCGTATAGTTCCTCGTTCTCCTGAGATACTTGAAGATGTTTTTGACAGTTGTCCAATGATTGTGTCCTGGGTTAGACTGGAACCTGTTGACGATTCCAACTGCAAAGCATATGTCAGGACGTGTACACAACATAGCATACATCGGACTTCCAACAGCTGATGCATTTTTTTGCCTTCCCTCTTCCTCTCAATTCCCAAAGAAAAAAAAATGAGAATCCCACAATTCTCATCTCTTCAATTTCTCTACAAAAATAGGGAGGACTCCAAGTGGTGGTGCCCAATCCCAATTCCCAATAGAGAAGTTCTATTGTCAAAAGGTTTGCAGGGTAAGAGTTTCTTCCCTGTATAATTATGTTTTTCAATTGCATGCTTAATCTATTTTTCTATTTTATTCCAATGCAAAATTGTTCTATTTTAAATGCCAACTTTAAATACGTTTGGGTTATGTGTTTTGGCTTTCGTTGTGCCTTAGGGTTTTCATCCCTTCATGGATACCTTATCCTGGTGACACTGCAAGTATGGCCCGATTTGTAGGTATTATAATTGTTGTAATGTGCTACAAATGATTTGATTTTTATCATTCATGTGGAGACGTGAGCAGAGATATTCTATACAAAGAAGTTTTGTATAAGACTGGACCACGAAATATTTAGTCTCATTATATAACGTCGTCCATAATAGATGCTTACATTTCACCAGGATGACTATAGGTAGCATGACTTGAATCCATCCTGAGTGAGTTGTGAACTCCTACCTATGAAAGCAGTCCTTTGATTTGTATGGGTGAGAGTGGCTAGATTGCCGACTCAACAAGCCTACCATTTTTGGGATTCGTCTGATTGGGAAGCTGGGAACATAGGTACATAAGAATAAATTCACTTCTTTGAATCCATCCTGAGTGAGTTGTGAACTCTTGCCTATGAAAGCGGTCCTTTGATTTGTATGGGTGAGAGTGGCCAGATTGCCGACTCAACAAGCCTACCATTTTGGGGATTTGTCTGATTGGGGAGCTGGGAACACAACTACACAAGAAGAAATTCACTCCTTCCCCGAGGTCGAGATAAGTAGATAAATTACTCCCTTAAAGGCTGATTCTGAGACTTGAATAATGTGGCGCCACACCCTCTCCTAGCCTAAGAGAGGTTCGATCATAGTTGGACTATGGTTTATTGTTTATTAGAGGGATCAGTGGTACTTAAGGGGTTAGATGTAACCACAGTGGCAAAGCGGTAATTTTGGCCTAGCTGTACTTACAAGCAATTTGTGAAGGGTCATCGTACTGTTGATTGGTTATATCCAATGAACATAGAAATATATATGTAGTGCAAAGAGTGCAGCTGACAATTTTTAGTGGAGTGTTCGTCAGTTAACAGATGGTGAATAATTTAAATTAAAGAGTTTAATTAATTATTCATATATCATTGGAGCTTCAAGCTACAAGTCCATGAGATTCCCTTGGTAGCTCAATAGAACTAAATGAGAATCATTATTTGGATTAATTTTAATTATTCAAATTAATTGAGGGAATTGATTGTCTGTGATATAATTAAGTTATATGTGGTATAATTATTATAATGTATTTGATACATTATATTATTTATGAGAGGAAGCAAATATTTGAATATGATTCAAATGTTGATTATATGAATTGGATTCATAATTTTTTAATTTAAAATAAATGTGATTTATAAATTAAATGAGGGAGGGAGTTACAACTCTTTCCCCATCTTTTCTCTCCACCTACGTAAGTGGATGGTTTTTGGATTCTGATAATCTTTTACCTGTGAGAGAAAAGAGACAAGATATAGACGTTGTTTTACAGAGAAAGGTTCTCTGAATTCCTCTCCTATCTCTTTATCAAAAACTCTCATTCTCCTCCCTTCCCTCAATCCAAATTAACCAGAGTCCACCACTCTTGGGTTCTTTACCTGAGAATACCAAGGTGTCCAATTGGTGGTGTCTCAATTGGCCTTTTTGGCTTTGTTTTCTTTAGGATCAAAGAAGTAACCACCTCTCGTTTCTTTGGGGTAGCCTACAAATAGGCACAATTTTGAACGAGGGTCCAGTTTCTTAGGATTTGCCTCAAGCACATGTACTAGGCAACCCCAAATTCTAAAATGACATAAACTAGTTTTAAACCATTCCATAATTCCAAAGGTGTTCTAGCAACACTCTTTGATGGAACATAGTATAGGATGTACGTTGCAGTCTCCACTGCATAACTCCAAAATGAGTTAGGTAAGGAAGCATAACTCATCATAGACCAAACCATGTCAAACAGGGTTCGGTTTCTCCTTTCTGATACACCATTCTACTGAGATGTACCAGGTGCTGAGAGTTAGGATACTATTCCATGTTTTATTAAATAGTTTTAGAATGTCAGATCCATAAACTCTCAACCTCAATCAGATTGAAATGTCTTTATTGTTTTACTTAATGCATTTTCAACTTCAGCCTTGAATTATTTGAACTTTTCAAAAGATTCAGACTTATGTTGCATAAAATAAACATACCCATATCTTGAATAATCATCAGTATATCACTGTCTATCAGTGGTAGATAGAGATACAAACCATTTTCATTCCAATTAGACAAATAGTTAAATTACAATCAATAGATAGACATAGATAGAACTCTATCACTATCTATCAGTGATAGACAATGATAGAGACCTATCCTGCCTATCACATAAATTCGAAAAACAAGCACATCGACACAACAAAAAATAAAAAACAGAGAAGAATAAAAATTGAGAAAACATTGAAAAGAGCACAAACAAAATAAGCAAATTTTAGAGAAGAGATAAAGTTCTATCACAACCTATCAGTGATAGACAGTGATAGAACTCTATCAAAGACTATCCAATTTGAAATCCAATTAGCCACCTTCTAATACATTTTCACATGAACAAATAAAAAACAGAGAAGAACAAATAAAAAACAGAGAAAAACATACACAAGAAGTAAATTACAAAATTATATAGCTCTATACATGGATAAAATTCTATCAGATAGACAGTGATAGAACTATATCACTGTCTATCAGTGGTAGACAGAGATATAAACCATTTGCATTCCAATTAGACAATGAGTTAAATTATATAAATAGATAGACATAGATAGAAATCTATCACTGTCCATTAGTGATAGACAATGATAGAGATCTATCTCTGCCTATCACATAAAGTCGGAAAATAACCACATCTACACAACAACAAATAAAAAACATAGAAGAATAAAAATTGAGAAAAAATTGAAAAGAACACAAAAAAAACAAGCAAATTTTAGAAAATAGATAAAGTTCTATCACAACCTATCAACGATAGACAGTGATAGAACTCTATCACAGGCTATCCAATTTAAAATCCAATTAGCCACATTCTAATACATTTTAATTGAAATCACTTGAATTCCAAATGGCTATTAGTTGAGTTTGAGCTGTTGAATTCGATTAAAGAGGAAGGAGAAATAAGAACATCACTAAGACTAACTAAAGAAACAAAAACTAAAACAATTCTAAAAACCTAGAAGAAGAGGAGGAGGAGGAGGAGGAGATGGTGATGATGAAGACGACGATGACGACGGCGATAAAGAAGAGGGAGAAGAAGAAGGAGTAGAAGAAACCAACATACCTGTCAATTGCCGATGATGAAGATGAAGGAAATAAAAAACACAAATCTCCATGAGTAGCGGAAGTGGATCATTCCAAATTCCATTTGAATGAACACAGACAATTATAGTCTAATAAAAAACTAACAAGTTATTCATCAGCAGAAATTATAGCATAATACAATAGATTCAAGGGATAGAGTATGCATTCCTTTGAAGAACCATTGTTCAAGAATCCCTCGAACGAAGTCCAATGCGTCCAAAATAGCACACGAACACAACGAACAAACTGCGACCAATAGCATAAACAACTTGATGCTCCTCGAACCCAATTGAGTCTAACTAGATTCACAAACAGATGTAGAACACCACCACAAGTGTTACAAGGTATTCTTGGCGTGAGAATCCAGGAGTTGTGGGCTCTATATGATTTTGAATTGAGAAAGATATGAGCTATGAGACCGAGTAGACGGTCGAGTAAGTGGGAGATATAAACATTGTCTGTCGCATAGACGATGTACTCGATCATTTAGAAAACATAAGCCTATCACATAGACTTTGCTACTCGATCGTGTAGCAACGATCAGCTGAGTAACTATCGTATAGTCAACTCTAAGCAATCGTGTAGGTTTTGTCAACGCTATTGCTTAGTAAAACTCATTTTTACTTGATAGCTTTTTCCGTGAGAATTATATGAATGGATCAACTTACTAATTTTGGAAAACCATTTTCCTTTTATCTCACGGTTACCATAAAACTTCTAATAACCTTCCACTTAATCGGTTATTAGAGAAAAAAAATAATTATTATATAATTAATATGTTATAAATAAATATGATAACCAACTTATCATATTATATTTATAACCTATAGTTTTAATATTTCATCATATGAAACATGTAAACCATAGTTCTTTTTCTATTTTATGGTACTTAATATAAATCATATTTATATTAATTCCTCCAATTAATGTATCTTATACATCACACCAATTATATCACATATAATTGAATTTTCTCTTGTTAATTTGAACATTTAAACCTAACCTCAAAATCTTATTCTCAACTTGAACCCGTTGAGCTACCAAGGGGACCTTATGGACTTATAGCTTGAAGCTCCAACGGTACATGAATAACTGACTAAACTCTTTAGTCACGGGATCCACCATCTGTTAACTACCGGGCACTCCACTAAAGACCGATAGCTGCATTCTTCTCCCTACAGATATATATTTCTGGGTCTATATAATCAATCAACAATGCGATAACCCTTCACAAATCGCTCGTAAGTACAACATGGCCAATTTACCATTTTTCCCCTGTAGTTACATCTAACTCCTTAAGTACCACTTATTCCTCTAATGAACAATAAGTCATAGTCCTACTATGACTGAGTCATTTCTTCCCAAGAGAGGGTGTGACCACTATGTTCAAAACCTGGAATCAACCCTTAAAGGAGCAATTTGTCTACTTTCCCCTGTTTTAGGGAAGGAGTGAATTATGTCTTGTGTAATTGAGTTCCCAGCTTCCCAATCAGACGAATTCCCAAAAAGGTAGCCTTGTTAAGTTGACAATCTGGCCACTCTCACCATACTAATCAAAGGACCGCCCTCATAGGCAGGAGTTCCCAAAACATTATAGATTAAAGTCATGTCACCTATGGCCGTTTAGTGAAATGTAAGTCTCAATTATCAACGACGTTATATAAAGAGACAAATCATCTTGTGGTCCGATCTTATACAAACTCTTTATATAAGACACCCCTGCTCGCATGTCTCCACATGAATGGTCAAGATTAGACCATTTGTAGCACGTTACAACTTGTAACTATCTACAAAGCGGCCCTTATCCGTACTGTCACCAGGATAAGATATCCCTTCTTTATCCTTATACTACAAACCATTTAGGTTATTACTTAAGGCATGATCCACTTGTATGTTTCACATACATGCTTAAGTTACATGAAATAATCACGGATCTTAGTTTATTGGATATGAATAAATGCAAATAAAATAACATTTATTTTATTAATAACAATGTGTACAAAATTTTTACAAACTACGAGGCTTCGAAAGAATTAGGACACCGATCCCAATAATCTCCCAATTGTCCTAATGCCTCGAGAGACTAATGTACAATACATAAAACAATAAAATATACAATAAATTAGGGCATACTCTATACCCCAGTATCCTCTCCCGCTTGCCCTAGACAAGATGTTGCATGTCTCGTAGACCCAGACTCTTCAGATGACCCTCAGACACTTTATCCGTTAGGGCCTTTGTAAACGGATCAGCAACATTATGCCCTAATGCGATGTTCGTGACTATCACATCACCGCGATGCACAATCTCTCTGATCAAATGATATTTCTGTTCAATATGCTTGCCTCTATGATGACTCCGAGGTTCCTTAGAATTTGCCACAACCCCACTGTTATCACAATAGAGTGTGATCGGAAAAGACATATTTGGAACAACTTCCAAATCTGTAAGGAACTTCCTAAGCCAAATAACCTCTTTAGCAGCTTCACAAGCAGTTACGTATTTAGCTTCCATATTGGAGTCTGCGATGCATCCTTGCTTGATGCTTCGCCAAACTACAGCTCTTTCATTCAGAGTGAACACTGACCTTGATGTTGATTTCCGAGAATCTCTATCAGTTTAAAAATCAGAGTCTTTGTATCCTGTAAGGATCAAATCCTTATCTTCATACACGAGCATATAGTCTCTCGTTCTCCAAAGATACTTGAGAATTGTTTTGACCGCATCCAGTGATCTAATCCTGGATTGAACTGATAACGACTGACAATCCCGACTACACAGCAAATATCAGGTCTCGTACATAACATTGCATACATGAGGCTTCCAACAACCAAAGCATAGGGAATTAATCTCATATCCTCAACCTCTTAAGGTGTCTTAGGACACTACTTCTTAGACAAAATAATTCCATGCCTGAAGGGTAATAAACCCCTCTTAAAATTTTGCATCGAGTACCTGATCAACATTTGGTCAATGTACGATGTCTGAAACAAGGCCAACATCTTTTTCTTACGACCCCAAATGATCTGGATCCCTAGAACATATTGCGCCTCTCCTAAATCTTTCATTTGGAATTGGGCGCCTATGCACTTTTTAATGTTAGTCAGAAAACCTACATCATTCCTAATGAGTAGGATATCATCCACATACAGTACCAGGAAAGCTACTGAGCTGTTGATGATTTTCTTGTAAACATAAGGCTCTTCAACGTTTTAATCAAAGCCAAACAATTTGATCGCACTATCAATTCTAATGTTCCACGATTTAGATGCTTGTTTCAGCCCATAAATGGACCTATTAAGATTGTAAACTCTTTGCTCTTGATATGGAACTATGAACCCCTCTGGTTGAACCACGTAGATGGTCTCCTCAAGATTACCATTCAGAAAGGCGGCCTTGATGTCCATTTTCCATATCTCATAATCATAAATTGTGGCTATGGATAGGAGTATTCTGATAGACTTCGGCATGACAACAAATGAGAAATTTTCCTCATAGTCCACTCCCTCGACTTGGGTATAACCCTTTGCCACGAGTCTAGCCTTAAAGGTTTGCACCATTCCATCTACACCTTGTTTTCTCTTGTAGATCCACTTATAACCTATAGGTTTTACCCCATTAGGCTAATCCACAAGTTCCCAGACAGAATTGAAGTACATATACTCTATTTCCTGATTCATGGCTTTAATCCACTCATCTTTGTCAACATCTTTCATTTCTTG
Organism: Benincasa hispida; assembly: GCF_009727055.1. Taxonomy (NCBI): domain Eukaryota; kingdom Viridiplantae; phylum Streptophyta; class Magnoliopsida; order Cucurbitales; family Cucurbitaceae; genus Benincasa; species Benincasa hispida. The sequence goes on from NC_052357.1 coordinate 53,656,523, forward strand.
CTTATAAGACAATGGATCCTTAGCTTATAAGACAATGGATCCTTAACTCCATCATCAAACATGGTGTTTTGGGCTTTAGTCAAACCCATGTAACGTTCCAGGGGGTTCGCAACCCTCCCACTACGTCGAGGCAATCTCAACTCTTGAGATAATTGACTAAATGAACCGACATCAACAACTCTTGTTGATTTATCAGTATGTTCAACAGCTCTTGTTGAACTCTCAGTAGTCTCACCAGAAATCTCATGTAAAACAAGCTTGCTTCGTGGTTTATGATCCCTGATCAAGAAGATAACATTTGTCGACACAAACACTTTGTTCTCACTCGAATCATAGAAGTATCCACCCTCGTTTCCTTGGGGTAGCCTACAAAGAGGCAAACTTTCAAACGCGGTTCCAACTTCTTAGGGTTAGCCACAAGCTCGTGGGCCAGACATCCCCAAATCCCAAAGTGGCGTAAACAACCTTTACGGCCTCTCCACAGCTCAAAAGGTGTTTCAGAAACACTTTTCGAGAGAACGTTGTTCAAAATGTAACATGCAGTCTCCACTACAAAATCCACAAAACGAGTTTAAAAGATGCACATAACTCATCATAGACCGAACCATGTCCAACAGGGTTCTGTTTCTCCTTTCTGATACACAATCCTACTGAGGTGTACCTGGACCAAGAATTGGGACATGATTCCATGTTCTATCATATAGTTCTGGAATACGAGGTCCATATACTCTCCACCACGATCAGATCGTAGTGTTTTTATCTTCTTACCTAACAAGTTTTCAACTTTAGCCTTATACTCCTTGAACTTGTCAAGGGCTTCAGACTTACGTTGCATTAGGTATACCCATATCTTGAATAATCATCTATGAAAGAGATGAAATATTCATATCCACCTCGAGCTTGAACACTCATCAGATCACAGAGGTCTGAATGTATAAGCTCCAAGGTTTCCTCGGCTTTATAACCTTTTCCAATAAAATGTCGTTTGGTCATCTTGTCTTTAGGGCATGATTCACATACTGACAAGGAGTTTTCTTCTAACCTTTTAGGAGTCCACATTTCACCAACATCTCAATCCTATTGAGGTTGATGTGACCTAACCTAGATGCCAAAGATAGGCATTTTCCTTAGGAGAAACCTTTGGTCTTTCTGCAGTTGTCGTTGTTCTGAACATTTCAGTATTAAGCAAGGCTTTTATGACTAACGGCCTTAGTACATACAAGTTATTTTCCATTGAACCAAAACCAATCTCCATACCATTCTTGAAAATAAACACTTTACTCTCAGAAAAGGAAACAACATGACCTTGTTCAATCAGACAAAAAACCAAGATTAAGTTCCTCTTGATATGAGGAACTACAGAAACATTATCCAGTAACAGATAACATTTCTTGTCCAAAAATAACTTCAGCCTACCTATAACAACAGCTAAAATAACCTCACCAGTACCGACTCGAAGAGTCAACTCTCCATCCTCCAATGTTTTCCAGGAACTAAATCCTTCGTAGGAAGAACTGACGTGGTTAGTAGCACCTGAATTAAGAATCCAGGAAGAATCATTATTCTCTACCAAACACATATCCAAGACAAAATCACACTTACTGTCTTTAGACTTCTTCCTCTTCTGAAGGGTAGTGGGATCAATATCAGAACCTAAATAAGCTCCAAGTTCCATTTTAGAGAACAATTCTCATCGATGAACTTCCTTAGAGTCAGCAACAATTGCTTTCTCTTTTAGTCCCTTGACATTCAAGAAAGACTGGAGGTTACCTTGGGAACTGACACTACTGGTTTCTTTGTCATCCATCCCTTTGTGATAAAAAAGTGAGAACTGACATTCAAACAATTCTTGCAACGAGTCCATGATCTTACATGCAACGACCATGTTCTCAACCCTTTTGGCCAATGCATCAGCTATGCTAGCCAAAATGTGAAGTCGGGCCAATGAATTAGCCTTCATCCATACCTCATATCCATTACGAACATTTCGTGGTGCATCAAGGGTCGGGACTTGACGACACTTCTCAACCATGAAAAACTCAAGGTCGTTTACCACGAAATATGTTTTAAGAGACTCTTTCCAATCTATGTAATCGGTCAAATTAAAAGAGGCAACTAACGGAAAATCATACATGTTGCTGAAAAAACAAACACATTGATCTACATTAGATTTTAGCAAATACTTTTGAAAACCTTAAACGAACATTGATCCAATATGGTTTAGCAAAACTTAAATGAACCGTGTATGACATCTAGTTTTGCAATGACGCTTTAATGGTAAAGCTAGTTTACGTCATTTCCGCATTTGGGATTGCCCTGCACATGTGCTTGAGGCTAATCCCAAGAAGTTGGAACCACGGTCGAGGTTATGCCTCTTTGTAGGCTACCTCAAAAGCACACGAGGGGCTTATTTTTATGATCCAACAGAAAATAGGGTGTTTGTTTCAACAAAAGCTACTTTCCTGGAGGAGGATCATATGAGGGAGCACAATCCACGGAGCAAAGTCGTGTTGCATGAGCTTTCCAATGAAACTACTGAAACTTCAACAAGAGTTGTTGAAGAGCCTCCTACATCAGCAAGATTTGTTAATGGTAGTTCATCTAGTAGGTCGGTTCCACCTCAAGAGTTGAGGGAACCTCGACGTAGTGGGAGGGATGTGAACCCACCCATTCGCTATCTAGGTTTCACAAAAATCCTTGCTATGGTACCAAATGGCAATGTTGAGGATCCGTTGTCTTATAAGAAGGTAGTGGAAGATGTTGACCGGGATGAATGGGTCAAGGCCATGTATCTCGAGATGGAGTTGATGTACTTCAACTCAATATGGGATCTTGTAGATCAGTCTGATGGGGTTCGCCCTATAGGTTGTAAATGGATCTACAAGCGCAAACAGGGTGCTGATGAGAAGGTACAGATCTTCAAGGCTCGACTTATGGCAAAGGGTTATACCCAGGTAGAGGGATTCGACTATGAGGAGAATTTCTCGCCTGTTGCCATGTTAAAGTCGATCCACATCCTCCTGTCTATTGCAGCTTATTATAATTATGAGATCTGGCAAATGGATGTCAAGACGACCTTTTTGAATGACAATCTTGAGGAGACCATTTATTTGGTACAGCCTGAGGGATTCAAAGCCCAAGGTCAAGAACAAAAGGTTTGCAAACTGAATCGGTCCATTTATGGAGTAAAACAGGCATCTCGATCTTGGAACATACGATTTGATGTTGCGATCAAGTTGTATGGCTTTGACCAAAATGTTGATGAACCTTGTGCTACAAGAAGATCATCAACACTTCAGTAGTCTTTTTAGTGTTATATTTAGATAATATCCTACTCATCGGGAATGATGTAGGTCTACTGACTGAAGTTAAGAACTGGTAGCGACCCAATTCGAAATGAAAGATTTAGGAGAGGCTCAGTTTGTTCTAGGTATCCAGATCTTTTGGGATCGTAAGAACAAAGTGCTAGCACTGTCTCAGGCATCGTACATTGACAAGATATTGCTCAAGTACTCGATGCAGGACTCCAAGAGGGGCCTACTACCGTTCAAGCATGGAGTCACTTTGTCTAAGGAAATGTAGTCTAAAGTGCCTCAGAGGTTGAGGAGATGAGATGGGTCCATATGCACTACATTGCGTTGATGTACGTGATGCTCTTGTACTCGTCGACATCTGCTACGCTGTGGGATAGTCAGTAGGTTGTCTACCCTGGCCAGGTTACTGGACAGTGAAGCATCTCGTATCTTTTGAGACAAGGGATACATGCTCGTGTATGGTTCGGGATTTTCCTTAACGGATATACGGTATAACTTTAGATGATAGGACTCTGTAGTTACACTTCAGGGTCAGTCCTTTACTCTTACGAGGGTTAGGATGGCGAAGCACTAACGGGTGCATCGAGACTCCACTATGAAGCGGGTCCGTAGGGTTGCGAAGCCCTAAGGAGGTGTTGGCTCGGAAGTTCTTGCAGCTGGAAAGTTATTCAATATGTCTTAGGCTCGATTACCTCTATTGTGATTATTAGGAGTAGTGGCACTCCAAGGACACGCAGTCACCGGGGTAACATAGAGCGAAGATTCTAATACGAGGTAGTGATAAAGGGAATGATGGTTCACGCGATCGCTTGGAGCACAATGTGCTGCCTTTACGGAAGCTGTCTGGTCAGTGTTTTGAGGCCTCAGCATGGGTCATGGTCGCCAACGCTAACCTACGCAGTGGGGAATTTTTAATTGTACGTGGTTTTATGTTTAGTTTTGTTTTGTACTAAGTTTTTTGTTACACCCACTTCGTTTAGGAAGTGGGAGATTGTTGGGGTTGATGTCTAAGCTCGTGTCCTGTAGTTTGTAACGTATATACGACTGTGATTGTTATTGTATTTACATATTTTGTTGTTCTTGCTCGGTTATTTGTTTTATTTTGCTTTACCACTCTTAATTAAATCCTAGTTTCTGTATGTGACTCAAGATGATGTGGTGACTACAGTGTATGTATATGATGTGATAACAATGGTTTGTGTATAGGAGTTATAGAAGGACACTTTGGTACGCTACGAACGTGGGCGCTTTTGTGGAATGGTCACAGTGTTGTGATTGCACAGATGGGTCCGTCCTATCTTCGTGTTGGGATGCGGCGGGGCGTCCTATCAAGAGTTTGTATACGCTGACGAAGTGTTCAATGTTTGTTAATAACACCGTTCATGACAGAGACTTCATTCACTAGGTGACCAGGTAAATGACTAACCTGAGTGGCTGGGAATCCTGCAGTTGAGGGCGGTTTTTGATTCTTATGGGCGAGTGGCCGGTTGCGATTAAACCTACATTTTGGGTTTGTCTGTTTGGGGAGTGGGACTCAGCTACAAGGATGGAATTCACTATCCTTACCCGGAGGCAGGGGTAAGTAGTGATACCTCTTAGGGCTGATGTCCGGGGCTTGACGATGGGGCCAACACCTTCTTTGGCGGAGGTGTTCTACATAGTTGGGACTATGTTGTATTGTTATTGAGAATCATGGTATTAGGAGTAAGATGTACTACCAGGGGTAAATGGTAAATTTGCCCGGTTTGTAACTTATGGCATCTGTTGAAGGGTCATCGTATCATGATTGGTTTATCGTGGACACAGAAATATATTTGTGGGTAGAAGGTTCGTTGTTGGTCTTTAGTGGAATCACTGCGTTAACGGTGGTGATCTCGTGGCTAAAGAATTTATCAGCTTTCACTACCTTACAGTTAGAGCCTATGTCAATTAGGTCCATGTGGTAGCTTGGTAATGTGAACCGTGTTTTGGGTTTCATTTGATGTCAATTGAAAGACGGAAGATTCATTATATTGATATAATTGGACTGTGTTATTATTCTGATATAATTGGTGAAATGTGAGATACATTATTTTGGAGAAAATTAAGATATAATTTGATTTATTATCAAGTAGAGGAAAAATACTTAGTGTATATGATATCATAAATATAGGATTATATATATGATTATATTTATTAATTAAATTAATTGATTAATTATTTGATAATTAACCGATTAATCCACATTCGGACGTGGGAAGATGGGGTTGCGAAGGTTATGGTAACCGACGAGTTAAAGCTATGAAAATCGTTTTCATTTGAATAATTTTTTTTTCAGTCGTGCATTCATATCGCCCACGCCCAAAAGAATCCATGAAAGAGCGACCGTGAGAGCCTATACTACAGAAGCTCGTTCGTCTAAACGATCGTCTAGTTCACGCGTTCTCTAAATGATCATATACATCTTTCCTAAACGATCGTTGAATTTTTCCTAACTGATCGTGTAGCTCTACTATACGATAAGCATCTCTGTTATATGATAGCAGAGTTCATCTCCCACTTGCTTATCATCTACACGACGTCTTCTCCTCCGTCCTCTACCAAACTCACTAGAGCCCACTTTTTTTGGGTTTTTGACGCCGAGGATACCCGGGTTTCTCTTGTGGTGGTGTTGTCCCCGCGAAATTATTCTTGTACGCTTGGATCGTGCTGTTGTAGTCAACAGACTCATCGGGTTCTGGTAGATCGGCAAGTGGTTTTCCGCTGCTTTGGGTTCAATCGTTCGAAGATTGTCTTCAACTAGTATGAACCATGTCCTTATGTTTTAATGTATTTTGAGCATGCCGATTATGAGTTTAATATACATAACTGTTTGTATGGAATGTATATCATTTATGTTTCGGTCACTGTGAAATCGGAGCGATCTAAGCCCGCTCATGGAACTCTCGGTATGAGATCCTTCAATTGGTCTCAGAGTCAGGTTTCTGATACTTCGATTTCATTTGTTGCAACGAAATAACATATACATTCATGGTGGGTGCATTTCTACGCTGTTTTAAGTTTTAATACTGTTGTAGATGTGTCGGATTAATGGATGTTCTCGGGATGAATTGGCTCGGTCTGTTTAATCCTTTTACATTTGCGATTATTTGTAAAGGCCCCTGCGTTTTTGGGCTTAAATAATCGTAATCGAGTCTGTAGTCAAAGTGTTTGAAGTCTTGAGTCGTTCGTTGAAGTTCTGGGCAAAGGTTGCGGCTCTTCAAGGAAGGAGATGATCAATGGTTGATGGCATCATGAAGAAAAGGTTCTATTTGATCACTGTCCATCGCATCGTGAAGATAAAGGACTATGCGATCGTGGTTGAACACATCGGGTGAACGATGGGGTATGCGATCAAGAGTTGGTCGTATTGGGTTGACGATCGGGCACGCGATCGCTGAGTATCGTTTAATGCATGCGCGAGCTAGACGATCGTTTAAGTCAGCAAGCTTCATCGCTTAGTAACTAACTAAACGATCACTTAGCATCACAAGGTAAATCGTTTACCAAGTTGCACGCATCAGTTAG
>NC_052357.1:53664327-53667626 GCF_009727055.1 Benincasa hispida
AAACGTAACACCCCTACCTGGGAACTTACCTAGAAAGGTGAATTAGATAGATTTGATGCATGCATGCAAGTTAAGGACAGTCCATTAAAGTGTTTAAATATGACTACTTGGACTTGTTTATATTTCAGAAACAAACGTTGTTTATGAGCAGGCTTTAAAAAGACCACTTAGACTAAAATCAGTAGCTGGATTGTTTAGGTTAATGAATCCCTAGGTAGAACATTCAGTGGGAGGTACTTGGGGCATAAGATGATTCACTTAAACCTTTCACTTTTCTCCTAAAGTCCACACCGTGATATCCATCCTCGCCCTCGCGGCAACTTTGGCGTGTCCCCCCAACGGATGGTGTTTGGGTAGGTCAATATCAAGGTGAATGGAGAGAATATTGGGAGCGGGAAGTGCGACAGCATATCTTTCGGCCTCCCTCGTTAGGTTGAATAAAGTTACTGCGCATCGCCTCGAGGCACCCTGGGAGTGTCCCCCTAAAGGATGGCAGTTTTGCACGTCTCTTTATTTGATCTTCTGTAAGAGGATAAGGTAACTTAGTCTCTTGTCCCAATCTGTCTTTTCCCTACGGTAAGCACATTAGGGCGGGACTCTAGCATCGAAAACGAGGGGTTACACTTACATGGAATAGTTAAAGGTTAACGATTATGGATCGAAAAATGGTGGCTGTTAGGTTCAGTTCCAAGAGTTGGTTCTGCCTAATGGTTGAGAATGTCTCATCCTAGTGAAGGGGAAACTGATCACCCCACCAGTGGCATTTGTCCTGACTCACTAGAGCATCATTGCAAAATAGAAGTCTATAACTTAAGGTACTTGAAACTATTTTGCAAAAACTAATTGGTTTAAAAGTGGTTTAGCAAAATCTGATCAAGATTTGTTCGTATTTTCAGCAACTTTTTCAAATGGCCATAGCCACCTTATCGTTGTTAAGCACCGAAAAATTAACTGGCGACAATTTTTCAACATGGAAACATATGATCACGATCCTAATCATCGAGAATCTCATGTTCGCTCTCATGGAGTATTTTATCAGTTTTACTGATGAACTCCAGGTACGGGTATGTTTAACTTTTGCAATAGAAGTATGAATCTTTTAAAAAGTTTAAAAAGTTCAAGAATGAAATTGAAAATGCATTGGATAGACAGATTAAAACACTTCGATCAGATCGAGGTGGAGAGTTTTTGGACTTCGAGTTCCAAGACTATTTGATAGAACATGGAATCGTTTCCTAACTCTCAGCGTCGGGTACACCTCAGCAGAATGGTGTAGCGGAGAGGAGAAATAGGACCTTGTTAGACATGGTTCGTTCGATGATGAGTTACGTTTCCTTACAAACTCGTTTTGGGGTTTCGTAGTGGAGACTGCGGTGTACATACTCAACTGTGTTCCCTTCAAGAGTGTTGCAAGAACACCTTTGGAGTTGTTGAACGGGCGTAAAGCTAGTTTACGTCATTTCCGCATTTGGGGTTGCCCTACACATGTGCTTGAGGCTAATCCCAAGATGTTGGAACCACGGTCGAGGTTATGCCTCTTTGTAAGCTACCTCAAAGGCACACGAGGGGCTTATTTTTATGATTCAACGGAAAATGGGGTGTTTGTTTCAACAAATGCTACTTTTCTAGAGAAGGATCATATAAGGGAGCACAGTCCATGGAGCAAAGTCGTGTTGCGTGAGTTTTCCAATGAAACTACTGAAACTTTAACAAGAGTTGTTGAAGAGCCTGCTACATGAGCAAGAGTTGTTGATGGTAGTTCATCCAGTATGTTGGTTCCACCTCAAGAGTTGAGGTAACCTCAACGTAGTGGGAGGGTTACGAACCCACCCGTTCGCTATCTGGGTTTCACGAAAATCCTTGCTATGGTAGCAAATGGCGACGTTGAGGATCCATTGTTTTATAAGAAGGCAATGAAGGATGTTGACCGGGATGAATGGGTCAAGGCCATGGATCTCGAGATGGGGTTCGCCCTATAGGTTGTAAATGGATCTACAAGCGCAAACGGAGTGCTGATGGGAAGGTACAGACCTTCAAGGCTCGACTTGTGGCAAAAGGTTATACCCAGGTAGAGGAAGTCGACTATGAGGAGACTTTCTCGCCTGTTGCCATGTTAAAGTCGATTCGCATCCTCCTGTCCATTGCAACTTATTATAATTATGAGATCTGGCAAATGGACGTCAAAACGGCCTTTCTGAATGGCAATCTTGAAGAAACCATTTATATGGTGCAGCACGAGGGATTTATAGCCCAAGGTCAAGAGCAAAAGCTTCGCAAACTGAATCGGTCCATTTATGGACTGAAACAGGCGTCTCGATCTTGGAACATACTATTTGATGCTGCGATCAAGTCGTATGGCTTTGACAAAAATGTTGATGAACTTTATGTCAACAAGAAGATCATCAACGTTTCAATAGTCTTCTTATTGTTGTATGTAGATGATATCCTACATCATTCCCACTGACTGCAGTTAAGAACTGGATAGCGACCCAATTCCAAATGAAAGATTTGAGAGAGGCTCAGTTTGTTCTAGGTATCCAGATCTTTCGGAATCGTAAGAACAAAGTGCTAGCACTATCTCAGGCATCGTACATTGACAAGATGTTGCTCAAGTACTCGATGCAGTACTTCAAGAGGGGCCTATTGCCGTTTAGGCATGGAGTCACTTTGTCTAAGGAAATGTGTCCTAAGACGCCTCTAGAGGTTGAGGAGATGGGACAGGTCCCATATGCATCTGTCGTTGGCATTTTGATGTATGCGATGCTCTGTACTTGTCCAGACATCTGCTATGCTGTGGGCATAGTCAGTAGGTATCAGTCTACCCCAGGCCAGGGTCACTGGACCGTAGTGAAGAACATCCTTAAGTATCTTCGGAGAATGAGAGACTACATGCTCGTGTATGGTCGAGTGATTTGATCCTTATAGGATACACGGATTCTGACTTTCAGACTGATAAAGACTTTCGTAAGTCCACATCAGGGTCAGTCTTTACTCTTAATGAAGGAGTTGTAATGTGGCGAAGCACTAAGCAGGGGTGCATCTCCAACTCCACTATAGAGACGGAGTATGTAGCGGCTTGTGAAGCTGTTAAGTAGGTCGTCTGGCTCAGGAAGTTCTTGACAGACCTAGAAGTTGTTCCAGATATGTCTAGGCCCATTACCCTCCATTGTGATAATAGTGGGGCAGTGGCGAACTTCGAGGAGTCACGGAGTCACTGGCGCGGTAAACACATAGAGCGGAAGTATCATCTGATCTGCAAGATAGTGCATCGAGGGGACGTGATCATCACGTATATCGCT
>NC_052357.1:53668141-53786648 GCF_009727055.1 Benincasa hispida
CTGATCTTGATCATTCGTGTTAGGGACATGCGAGCGAGGGCGTCCTATACAAAGAGTTTGTATAAGACCTAACCACGAAGTGTCAATGTCTCATTATATAACACCATTCATGACAGAGACTTCACTTCACTAGGATGGCCATAAGTAACATGACCTCAATCCTGAGTGAGTTGGGAACTTCTGCCATTGAGGGCGGTCCTTTGATTTGTATGGATGCGAGTGTCCAGGTCGCCGATTCAAACCTACCATTTTGGGGATTCGTTTGATTTGGGAGTTGGGAACTCAGCTACACAAGATGGAATTCACTCCTTCCCGAGGCAGGGATAAGAAGATAGATGCCTCCCTTAAGGGCTGATTTCGGGGCTTGAATGATATGGCGTCACATACCTTCTCTTGGCCCGAGAGGTGTTCACACATAGTTGGACTATGTTGTATTGTTCATTAGAGGAATCAGTGGTACTTAAGAAGTGAGATGTAACTACAGGGGCAAAACGGTAAATTGGCCCAACTGTACTTACGAGTATATTGTGAAGGGTCATCGTACTCATGATTAGTTATATCCGATGGATACATAAATATATTTGTGGTAAGAAGTGTTCAGCTGAGTCTTTAGTGGAATCATTGACAGCTAACAGATGGTGAATCTCGTGGCTAAAGAGTTTAGTCAGCTATTCACGTACCGTTAGAGCTTCGAGCCACAGGTCCATTAGGTCACCTGGGTAGCCACAGAAATGTTCAAATTGACAAGGGGAAGTTCAATAATATATGATATAATTGGATTGGTTAATTATATATGATATAATTGGCTGAATGTATGAGATACATTATTTTGGAGGAAATTAGATATAAATATTATTTATATCAAGTAGAGGAAAAAATACTATAGTAGATATATGATATCAAACTATAGGATATAAATATAATATGATTATATTTATTAATTAAATTAATTGATTAATTATTTGATAATTAACCGATTAATCCACGTTCGGACGTGGGAAGATGGGGCTGGGAAGGTTATGGTAACCGGTGGGTTAAAGCTATGAAAATCGTTTTCATTTGATTAATTTTTTTTTAGTTGTGCATTCGTATCGCCCGCGCCCAAAAGAATCTATGAAAGAGCGATCGCGAGAGCCTATACGATAGAAGCTCGTTCGTCTAAACGATCGTCTAGTTCACGAGTTCTCTAAATGATCATATACATCTTTCCTAAATGATCGTTAAGTTTTTCCTAAATGGTCGTTAAGTTTTTCCTAAACGATCGTGTAGCTCTACTATACGATAAACATCTCTGCTATATGATAGCAGAGTTCATCTCCCACTTGCTTATTGTCTATACGACGTCTTCTCCTCCATCCTCTACCAAACTCACTAGAGCCAACTCTTTGGATTTTTGACGTCGAGGATACCCGGGTTTCTCTTGTGGTGGTGTCGTCCCTGCGGCATTGTTCGTGTACGCTTGGATCGTGCTGGTTAAGTCGACAGACTCACCGGGTGCTGTTAGATCGGTAGGAGGTTTTCCATTGCTTTGGGTTCAATCGTTCGAAGAGTGTCTTCAACTGGTATGAACACTGTCCTTATGTTTTATTGTATTCTGAGCATGCCGATTATGTGTTTAATATGCATAACTGTTTGTATGGAATGTATATCGTTTATATTTCGGTCACTGTGAAATTGGAGCGATCTAAGCCCACTCATGGAACTCTCGGTATGAGATCCTTCACCAAGAACTAAAGTGACCCTACCCATTTATGGAGTTCACCTTGATATTGACTAACTGCACAAAACCCATCTGAAGGGGGACGCTCCCAGGGCGCCACGAGGGAGTGTAAGAATGATCTCTCAGTGTGAACTAATGATGGAGACCGTAGGACATGTTGACACACACCTTTCACCCACTTATGATAAATATCTCTCCATCCACCTTGATATTGACTCGTGCAAACACCATCCGAAGAGGGATGCTCCCAGGGCACCACGAGGCCAAGTATGAATCTCACGGTGTGAACATTCAGGGAGAAGCGCGAGTGGAATCATTGACATATCATATATATCTCTTCCTCCCACTGAGTATTTTATAACTTAGGGTTTAGTTTACTTAGAAAAAACACGGCTAATAATTTTAACTAGGTGACTTTTTAGGTTTGCCCAAGAGTAACTTTTACCTTGGATAGTTGACCAACTTTTGATCATCATCTATTAAACTCTTTAATGGAGTCTTTGACCAACTGTCGCATGCTTGTAGAAAATCTATCTAATTCACCTTTCTAGGTTTGTTCTCAGGTAGGGGTGTTCCGTTTTTGTCAACTTAAGTACCCTAGCCTAGACAGAACCCGCCTTAGACAAAAGGTTTCTTATAGATAGATTTAATACATTTTTTAATCTTTTATGCCAATTAATTTAATCCTATTAAACTGATTTAAAAAGATTAAACTTAGGTTGATAATCCCATTAGAACTTTGAACTTAGGTCTATCTCAATCCAATTTTAAAACCCTTTTAAAACATGAGTTCATCTAAGTTCGCATGCAACTCTTTCTTATTGATTTTAGTTCTAATTTCCATTATAACACTTATAACAGGAAACAACTAAAACCATCCACAATGCAAAGAAACACATACAAGGCATTCATAACTCTTATAAATAAACCTAAGTGTCATGCTTCATGCATTGTTCATTCATTGCTACTTTTATACAACACTTATATAACAAAGCAATGAACCAAGCATACATGCTCTTGTACATCCTTATACTATAACTTTCTATAAAGATGATGCATGAATATGCTTAATGCATGCATAAATATAACTCTTATATTTCATGATACATGAGCATGTTATCTTGTAATTTCATCATGCCATTAACTATATTATAGCACTTATATATATGATGCATGAATAAAATGCATAACCTAAGGTAGGTTTTAAATCTATATATCATATACTATGGCATATAAACATACATCTCATGTACATTAAGTAAAAGTTGATGAATCGGGATAATTAGCCTCAAATCCTCAAAAAAAAAAAAAAAAAAAGCTAATTATTACAAAGAGCAATGAGCCAGTTCAAACAGGCAAACCGAGCCTTGAACCGTCCGGGTAAAGCTCACGTCTCCTTGATTTTGTAACAAATCCTTGTGATCACCTACACGATAGAGTAAACTCTTTACTCAATTGTTTAGCAACGTTGTATGAGCATAAACGATTGTTTAGCAACAATCGTGTACCTTTGACTATGCGATGAAGCATGAAGGTTACGTGATCATGCAGCGCGCATCATGCAACGCAAGCCGATCAACTAAACGACAACGATGCGGTGAAGCATAATCGTCTAAACGATTGCTGAGCAAGCATAAGGTATCATATACTGGGTGCTCGTGTAGTTAGTGACTATGCGATGAAGCATGTTGAACTACACGATCGTTTAATGTGCACGCCTTTTATTAAACGATGAGTGTCAAAAACTCTATGCGATCGTTTACCTCTAACGTCCACATGATCGAGCAACCAATACTAGATGATAGAGTAAACTCTTTACCCCATCATTTAGCATTAGCTAAACAATCGTTTAGTAAATACTACACGATCGGGTAGAACTTTTCTACACGATCATTTAGCCCAATCTCAACGATCGTTAGCCTGGGCTACACGATACGACCAACCTTTGGTCTTCTTCCTTGATGAGAGCTGCATCTCCATGCTTCGAAACTTCATCATGAATGACTCAAACAACTTCAAACACTTTAAATATAGACTTGATTGCTTGTTAATTATGCCCAAAAACGTAGGGACCCTTACAAATTAACACTTTGTAAACTTAAAGAATGCTTTAAATAGAGGCAACCATCTCGTAAACATTCATCAACACATCCACAAACACATTTAACTCTTAAACGCATTGTAGAAAACTTAAAACCAACCACTACTGTAAAAGAAGTTCAATACAGAAATGGTATTTGGAATATCAGAACAACCTGGCTCTGATACCAATTGAAGGAAATAAAAAACACAGATCTCCATGGGCAGCAAAAGTGGATCGTTCCAAATTCCATTCGAATGAACACATACAATTACAGTCTAACCGGAAAATAACAATTATGCATCAATAAAAATTACAGCATGCTATAATATATATAAGGGATAGAGTATGTGTACCTTTGAAGAACCATTCTTCAAGAATCCCTTGAACGAAGTCCAATGCGTCTAAAAACAGCACACGAATGCAACGAATAGACTGCGACAAACAACACGAATAACTTGATGCTCCTCGAACCCAATCGATCCAACTCGATTCACGAATAGATGTAGAACACCACCACAAGTGTTACTTGGTATTCTCAGTGTGAGAATCCAGGAGTTATAGGCTGTATATTATCTTGGATTGAGGAAGACTGGAGGTATGCGACCGAATAGACGATCAAGTAAGTGGGAAATATAAACACTGTCTATCATATAGACGATGTACTTGATCGTTTAGAAAAAACAAGCCTATCGCATAGACTTTGCTACTCGATCGTGTAGCAACAATCATCTGAGTAACTATCATATAGTCAACTCTAAGCGATCGTGTAGGCTATGTCAACGCTATCGCTTAGTAAAACTCTTTTTTACTTGATAGCTTTTTCCATGAGAATTATATGAATGGATCAACTTACTAATTTGGGAAAACCATTTTTCTTTTATCTCATGGTTACCATAAAACTTTCAATAACCCTACACTCAATCGGTTATTAGAGAAAAAGAAATAATTATCATATAATTAATATGTTATAAATAAATATGATAACCAACTTATCATATTATATTTATAACCTATAGTTTTAACATTTCATCATATGAAACATATAAACCATAGTTCTTTTTCTATTTTATGGTACTTAATATAAATCATATTTATATTAATTCCTCCAATTAATGTATCTCATACATCACACTAATTATATCAATATAATTGAATTTCCTCTTGTTAATTTGAACATTTCAAACTAACCCCAAAATCTGATTCTCAACTTGAACCCGTTGAGCTACCAAGGGGACCTTATGGACCTGTAGCTTGAAGCTCCAACAATACGTAAATAACTGACTAAACTCTTTAGTCACGGGATCCACCATCTGTTAACTGTCGGGCACTCCACTAAAGACCGACAGCTGCACTCTTCTCACTACAGATATATTTCTCTGTCCATATAACCAATCAATAGTGCGATAACCCTTCACAAATCGCTCGTAAGTACAGTTGGGCCAATTTACCGTTTTGCCCCTATAGTTACATCTAACTTCTTAAGTATCACTGATTCCTCTAATGAACAATAAGTCATAGTCCTACTATGACTGAGTCCTCTTTTCCAAAGAGAGGGTGTGACCATTATGTTCAAGACCCGGAATCAGCCCTTAAGGGAGCAATTTATCTACTTACCACTGCTTCGGGGAAGAGTGAATTTTTTCTTTGTTGTACCTGAGTTCCCAGCTCCCAACCAGACAAATTCCCAAAAAGGTAGGCTTGTTAAGTTGGCAATCTGGCCACTCTCACCCATACTAATCAAAGGACCGCCTTCATAAGTAGGAGTTCCCAAAACACTCTGGATTAAGGTCATGTCACTTATGGCCATTTTTAGTGAAATGTAAGTCTGAATTATCAACGACGTTTATAAAGAGACAAATCATCTCGTGGTCCGGTCTTATAACAATCTTTGTATAAGACATCCCCGCTCGCATGCCTCCACATGAAGGTCAGGATAGACCATTTGTAGACAGTTACAACACTTGTAACTATCTACAAAGTGGGCCGCATCCGTAGTGTTACCAAGATAAGGTATCCCCTTTATCCTTATACTATAGACCATTAGGTTATTACTTAAGGCATAATCCACTTGTATGTCTCACATACATGCTTAAGTTACATGAAATAACCACGGATCTTAGTTTATTGGATATGAGTAAATGCAAATAAAATAACATTTATTTTATTAATACAATGCGTACAAACTGTTTACAAACTACGAGACTCCGGGAGAATTATGACACTAATTAAAGAAGAAGGCAGAAGTCACCACACTCAAAGCAGAAGACGCCGAAGTCATCGTCGATTACGTGCGCGCCAAGTTAAATGTAAAAAGATTATTTTAGGAATTTCAAAGAAGGAATGGTGCTTGCTAGTGACTTTTTTTTGCTATACATGTAAATAGTTTGAGTTTTTTTTTTCTATTTATAAGAATTTTTCTTTATATTAAATAATTAATTAAAATTAATAATAATAATTAATTGATATTAGTTTATTAATTAATTAGGCTCATCCCCAAATATAAAAATCCCATAAGTATGAAGGGTATTTAAAAACCATGAGTTTTAAATTTCAATGAATAATAATATTCTAGATTTTAAAAAGTGAAATTCTCTAAAACAATCCTCTAAAACACACACGTATATTAAATGTCTATTTGAAATTCCATGACAATATCTAAGAAACAAACAAACCATTAGAAAGTCAATTCAAAGAGTCTTATGATAAGATTTTATTTATTAAATTTTTTGGCTTAAGTTTTAAATTTAGATTTTGGTTCACTTTTATGGCTTTCAAAATGTTTATTTTGAGTTTTATATTTTATATTTTTTGTTTATTTGTAGGACTTTCAATTGCCTTTCTAGTCTTCACATTTTGAAAAAGACTGCTCCCCGACCCAAGCAGCATCACCCTCTCTTCTAATTTCTCTCCGAATTTGATTCAGAAAAATGGTGGATCGAGATCGGGATTGGGATTTTCATCTCAGAACCTTATCCAACAGTGCTAGAGACTCGAATGTTGCCAACGATCCCGCTTCCGATCCTAATATCCTTCAATCAGTGAGTTCTGTTATTGTTTTTCGTTTCGTGTTTCTCAGAAATTTATGGAGGATATAGTTTGAGTACTCTACTTTCTTAATATGCTCATTTACTGTCTGCTGTTCTTGATCAATGCGAGCTAAATTTTATTGGGTTTCCGCAAAATTATGAGAATTGTATGCAAATTTCTTCAGGTTAAAAGGCTATATGAATTGTGCAAAGCTGAGAATTCTGAGGATTTGGTGGCTCGGGTTTATCCTCAGTTTAACAAGATTTTTCAGCGTTCAGTGTCGTCCCTGTCTCAATCTGGAACTTCCAATGGCCTCCTCTTACTGGTGTGCTTTCTTGTCTATTAAATTTACGTTTCATAGGTCTTAATACTATAGGATGGTTGTTCTTTTCTTTTTTTCTTTTGGGCAAATTTTCCATCTATTAGAACTGCAGACAAGGAATGCTTCGTGGGCATTGTTGAGAGGAGTAAAAAATGAGCATTAGTCTCATTTCATCTTATTAATGAAGAGGCTCATTTTCATTTTTAAGAAAAAAGGAGGATTCAAATGACTACTTTTTCGATAGGCTTCACCTTCACTATTTTAGTACTGTTTAGTCAAATTAAGATAAATTCATATCTTGGATGGAAATTTTCATCTTGGATTTTATGCTTTTCAAGTGTGAGATTGCGTAATCTGCAGGCCCTAATATGGCTTTATCAATTTATAGTTATTTTGTGGATGATTTATTGGTGACCAGTGTTCCGATAGTCTGAAGATCTCATTTTCAGTTGGAGCATTTCTTCCTTACCAGAAGTGAAATTTCAGCCTTTAACGTTCTTTGTTTCGTATCACATCCCCTCACCGCACTAAGTTCGAGGGCATGTTATTATTCAAGAAGGAAATTGATGTAGCTGGTTTAGGTTGATAGTCTTTTTTATTATTATAATTTTATGTGAATCCTTTATATTGGTTGTTTTGTAAGTAATTTGTTTACTTAGTGGATTAACTTCCTCTATAAATGAAGGAAGAATCAATTATATTGTCACTACTACGTTTGAGCAGAATTAGTTTTGTTGAGTATTTGACTATTTTTGGAGTTTCATCTCTTAGATGCTAGGTTGCATTAATTATAAACCAAAAAGGATAATCTCCATTTACTTGTCCAATTGTCTTCTTTATGACTTCTTTGACCATAGGTTTTTTGGCCCCACTTTTTTTCTTTGTATAAAGCATTAGGTGAATTTGAGGAGTTTTGAGTTCAGTTTTATTTTATTGTTAATTTACTAGACTGGAGGATACCTTTTCCTTGGGTTCTTTGCTGTACGTTCTTTTTAGTGGATATATGCTATTACAGTGTAGGGTCATTAAGGTATCCTCTACATTTGATTTCTCGATTCTTGAAGATTATTAATGTCAAAAATCCTTTACATCATATCTTCTAACAATCAGATGCTAAGATGTTGTTATAAGTTATCTTTTAATATTTTTGCACTTGTTTCAGGCCATTCTTCAATTTTTCATTGATTTTGGTGAAGTAGTCTTACATGATGCTGATCCCAGTTTGAAGACATTTTTCCGTTCATGTCTGAGCCGGTAAGCATAGGCTTCATATAATTATGTCCTTAACTACTCGGTGTTATTTATGTTCATCAAAATATTGATTATAAAAATCCATATCTCTGCTCCATTAATATTTTTTATGACAAGCTTTTCTTTGAATTTTCAATAAAAAAGTTAAAGGTTTTGAATTACTTGCGACAGTTGACTTATGTGGTTTATGAACAGAATAAATGCAAAATGGTTATATTCATTATGTAGGGGAATCAGTACTACAGAATTGTATGGAAGTTGTTTCTTTAAATTGTTTAAATATTTGAATATCTTGCTTGGTTCTCAATCATTTAGGGGATAATTACATTTTATGTTTCCATGTTCTTTGAAAAGGGTTCTATTTGGATTCTGGATATCATGAATTTTGTTTAATGATCCTGGATATCATTGATAAATTTGGCTGGAAAAGGTTCCTCAACCTATAATCTGAGGTCCCTGAAACCAATAAGGAGGAACAAGAATCATGCATACCAATGTTATGCCCAAGGAAACTGTTTCCCCAATTTTGTATGTATGATAAAATCACGTTGGCTAAAGTGTGTGCCCTATCTTTGGAGACACAGAAGTTTCTCCCTTTTCACAATTTGTTAGCAATTTCGAGAATAGGCCCCCATAACTCTCCGGGCCTTGGATTACCTCGTAGAGGAAGGCTTAAGATGGTAGTTTATAGACATTTGAGTGCTTAGCATATGATTAACTTACCCTGCTTCTAAAAATAAAGGAACTGGTTAGGAGCCTAGGACAACACATGCACAAGCATACAGACAATTAACTACCAAACTAACTAAATCAGTAATTGGGATCCTGCCTTGTATAGCTCTTTCAGATTACTTTTCACTTGTAAGTTTATCTCTGTACAACTTACTCTTTCTTTGTGGCTTGCTTTCTGTTGAATCTTTGTGTTCTTAAACTGATCCAGTTTTTATCTTCTCAAGTAATTGCATCCTCTTTGAACTTCTGTATCTCTTGATGAATGTTTTCACTTTATGCAAATGAGAAAAAAAAAAAGGGATAAATACCATTAGTCTTTAGGAATAGGTGCATTTGGTCCCTAGGGTTTCAAATTGGCCATTTTAGTTCCCGAGTTTTAATAAATAGGTTTAAAAAGCTCCCAGCTATAGTGATAAGGTATTTTTAAATTATATTTAATATTGTATGACTGATGAGCCTAAAGGAGATAAAAGGAGAATTCTCTCCAAGAATCAAGGTTGTGGATCTTTTATTATAATGAATAATGTGTTTGATACTAGAGGAGAAAGTTTCTATTTATAGAGTTTTATTACTAGTAAGGGTAAAAAGGGAATTAACTTAGAAATTACCTAATTACCCAATTAATCCCTATTTTTCTTACATCATTCTACCCCTCCAAAAAGAAAACTCGTCCTTGAGTTTTAAAAAGAAAAAATTTATGAAGCAAACAACGAAATGAAATAAACTTGTTCAATGGAGTGTGACCAAACCAACCGAACATTTGAACAAAAATATTATGATCAAAGGGATAAATTCAAGAAAAAAAATCCAATACACCACCAAAAGATGAACTTCTCCATCGGCCATAAACCCACAAAAGATTTTTCCTTCAAGCTCATTCAAAACCGTATTCAAAGGACCGATCATAAAAAACCACCTTCCAAAGAGAATCGTTCAAGAATCATGTCTTCTTTATCATTCGCTTCAAGTTCTTCGACAGTTTAGTGAT
The DNA here is from genome assembly GCF_009727055.1 of Benincasa hispida. Taxonomy (NCBI): domain Eukaryota; kingdom Viridiplantae; phylum Streptophyta; class Magnoliopsida; order Cucurbitales; family Cucurbitaceae; genus Benincasa; species Benincasa hispida. The sequence goes on from NC_052357.1 coordinate 53,678,265, forward strand.
CCATTTCCACCGCAATCAATGTGTCATTGTTCTTGTTTGATTCTTGCTCGGTGTTCGATACTTCTCTTCCATCTTCGTTGTTGGATTTTTGTTCTTCACTTACGACAATTTCCAAATCAACATCTTCAAATTCTTGTTTTTCTTCAATTTTTTCTTCAAGATTTTCTATTTGAAAATTTTCCAACGGTGATTACTTTGTTTTTTCATTGGTATGTGAAACCAATCCGTTCTTGAACTCTTGCAAATGAATTGATAGTTGATCAATATATTGAGTCATTCCTTATGAATGTTAGATTTCTTTTGTTGTTTTCTTTATTTCCTCCAATGCTACGGAATCAAAGTAGTCATTTTGTTGGATTCTTGGATATGCCTCAATCTCGTAGTGGATATAGGTCTCTCCATTGATTTTCTTGACTCAACCTTTCTCGACCGTGTTTCATAACCAAAAGAACAATTTTGAGTCTTGAACGTTCTTCTTGGGCTGTAAAGATCCATACTTGATTCTTTAATTCATCTAACTCCTAATCTTTACGTTGAATTCTTGAAAAATGGGTTTGATTGGATCGTTAGGCCCTTTTTCGATATTGTCGCCTTCTTATTCCGACTCAAACTGCCTTGGAAACATCATCAGATTCACTAGAATCACTAGAATCAAATTTCTAATGTTGATAATGATAGGTTCTTTGAGAAAATCGAGCATGGACAAAATTAGTATGTTGGAATTCTTCTTCTGAATCACTTGAATCAGAATTCCAGCATTGTTTTTGGAAGTAAATTTGATTTTCTTGCCTATACCAACTGCTAATTTTTTCTTGGATGTCCTCTTTAATCGATAATTATACATTCTTGCAAAATCTTGATAAATCTTCAGTTTCTTCTTTCTTTCTTGGAATTTCAAGGGTTCCCCCTAATTAGATGTGTGTCGTTTGGCAACGAGTACAACTCACGAAGCTCCCTCTTGCAATCGGCATCGCCAAGAGTTTCCTAGTCTTCCATCGGCAACAGTCAATGTTGGCTCAAACGGATGTTCTGGTACCAAATTGATGTAGCCTAAAGGAGATAAAAGGAGAATTCTCTCCAAGAATCAAGATCGTGGATCTTTTATTAGAATGAATAATGTGTTTGATACAAGAGTGGAAAGTTCCTATTCATAGAGTTTTATTACTAGTGGGGGTAAAAAGGGAAATAACCTAGAAATTACCTAATTACCCAATTAAACATATTCTTCTTACATCATTGACATTTTTTAAATCTAAAAATTTAGAAAAATTCCTCACAAACTCTCCTCTCTCTTCCCCTTAATTCCTCTCCTCCGGCCGCTCCCACCGCTCCCTCCTTTCCTTCATTTTCATCATTTTCTCCTTCTCAACTTTCCACTTCTCTTTTCACTTTCCAGCAACTATCTATGATTTACTTTTTCTTAACAACAAAAGACGATTTAATATTTTCTTCTAAAATATAGTTTAATTCAAAGAGAGGCAGAGGAGAGGATAGAGAAAAATATTCTGTAATTTTTTATTTAAAAAAATGTCATATTAATATTAAATATAATTAAAATTACCTAATTACGGTAGCTGGGGACCTTTTAAACCTATCTATTAGAACTCGGGGACTAAAATAGCTAATTTAAAGTCCTAGGGATCGATTGCACCTATTTTCTAAAAACTCAGGGACAAAAAAAATATTTATCCCAAAAACAAAAATCAAGTTCCAAGATGCTAAGGTATAGTGCCATTGCACAACTGTCTTCTCATAGACCCTCCATTTTCGATTTTACAATATATTGTATACTGACCATCATGCACCCTTTGATCTTACTCTAATATGATCACATTGAGCTTTCAGATCCAATTGTTGCGAAGCAGTTCTAGAATTTCTGAATGAAAATCAGAATAATTTCCTACTTGTAGAATTTTTTGGTGGAAAGACCCTCAATTTCAATTCTACAATACATTGATATGCAGACTATAATGCGCGTTTGATCTTATTCTAATATGGTTACAGTGAGTTTGCAGATCCAGTTGTTGCAGAAGCAGTTTTAGAATTTCTGAATGCAAATCGGAATAAATTTCTTACTTCTTTTCCTACACTGCTGCCACAGGTATGAGTCGTTAACTTCTTTCTAATTTTTCACTCATAATAAGAATAAATTTCTATTTTGTCTAACTGGTAACACCCAATTTTATGGACAATTTTCTTCAGTCTGTTTTTGAAGAACAAAAATGCATTATACTTTTCAAACATACAGGGGAAACAAATTTTACCTCATATCATTGTTACCTTTCCTCGACTTGTTTCTGAATTTTTCTAATTATATGCTACATATAAATCCAAAGTAAATGAGACATGTCCATATAACGTGCTGGATAAGTGGCACTTCCCTTCGAGCATTTTATGGATACAGTTCTTAAGTTTTTAAGTGCGTGCATATTTTTATTTTATATTTTCTGATGGTAATTGTTTTACTTGGTCTTAATGATTAACCCCAATAATTAATAATGATTTTAAGCTATCTATTTTAGTCTGCTTTATTAATGTTAGTCTAAAATTAATAATTATTTCTTCTAAAGTATTATTTTCTTAAAGTTTGGTAATCAAATTTATGAAATATTTTATTGGAAAACCTCTATTTATAGATTATTAGCATTCCAACTGTGACCTATATTTATCTACTATAATTAGTTCTTGGGAGGAGAGGAACAACTGCCTCTTCTACGAAAAGAGAGGATCTTTTGACAGTTCTTTTAACGTATTATCTACCTTCTTATGTCTTAGTGCAAATGTACATCTTTCTTTAGTTCTTTTAACCGTACATCTCTTTCGACCAATTGGAGTAATCTCTTGTAACTCTACTAGCTTAAGCTATTGTCCTTATTTTGTAAATTTCATACATCAAAAAAATTTGTTTCTTATCAAAGAAAAAAAAGCATATACTTAAAAATCTGGTATTAATATTAGTTTAGATATTTGCAAAAAGCATGGCAGGTATGATTTGGGCAAAATTAAAATATTTCTCTATTTTCTTCCCAGATAAAATCTTCATTTTACATATGAGCTGATTGCCTGAGCTAGACATTTTGTTCTCCCCTTTGATGGCTACCAAATCGACAAATGTTGCCCTTGTTAAATGAATCTCAAATGAACCCAAAAGCTTAGCGAATGGGTTGGAGTAAATTTAATTATATCAACACTTTAACACAAGTTTTTACCCACTATTGTCAACATGTGCTCACCACAGCGGGGGTTTCTTTGGCCATTCACTGATTAGAATTTGATGTGAGACTAGGAGAAAGATGTACCACTAATTCAGATCGATATATTTGCAGTTCTTTCCATTGCTGCTAAAGCTGATTGCGTGGAATGGAGAAAAGTGAGTTGTTATACACGATTGTTTTTGTTTGAGTTCTATTTTCTCAAATGTTATTTTTATTATTTTTACCGGATGAACAAGTTTTAGAAATCCAAAGTTAGTTCAGGGTCAGAACTTTTTGGAGATTTTTTCTTGGCAATTGTTTAACTTGATGTAATTTGTGGACGACAGCTAATTGGTGCAGTTGCTTGCTTGCAGATTAGAGAGACCATTTTTGAAAATCTTTCCAGCATTGATTTCTCCTGGGTCTTTTCTTCCGCTGTTTCCATCTCTCATGGATTTCCCTAGTGAGTTTATGTTCCTGGGTCTTTCCTTTGTATTTTTTTTCCATTCATTCATGTGACTGTTATTTGATTCCAACTTTCAACTTCTTGTCGGCAATTGATTACAGTATTGGTAGTCGCATTGGAAAGGGTAGAGCGCTGCTCTGGATCACTAGTTGGAAATAGCATAGCTTCAATCCAGAAGAGTAAAGCTCCCGAGGTTATATCAGAATTCAAATTTCCAAAAAGCCCATGAATAAAGTCTGATACGTAATATGTTATAATCCTCATGTTATATTTTGTTGCAGATGCTACTTGCACTCATGGATGAGGCTTACACTGGTTCAACCATCGGGGATGGAGGAGGAGACTCTGAATCTGAGGATAGCAGCACACTAGATGTTGCTGATCCTCTCTTCCTCGAACTTTTAAAGGATGAAAACGATGGTCTCTCGGTACGGGTTCCTTCTCTATGTCTATATTCTACATTTTAGTAACTGGGTTAACTGGAAATATCATAGCACTTACAAAGACTACTATGAGAATACTATAATTTAAATAAGCTCCACAAATATGAATCTACTAAACTATCTACTATGCTGTTTTTTCATTTTGTATGGCTATGGAAAGAATCTACATATGGCTGTGTTCTGCAGATTGTCATGCACAAACACTAGCATTATATTCATAGCCCGTAATTGCTTGTTTTATTTGTGCCTTGACCAGCATATTATATGGAAATATTCCTTATGCGGCTAATTAAATAAGAAAACAATGATGGGGAAACAAAGCCCGAGACTTGAATTTTAAAGATTGAAACCGTAAGAAATAAGAACAAATAGAGGCTGAGAAGGAATTTGGACCCTCAATGGAGAAGGATGAATACACTTTTCATTGAAGAAATGAAAAGACTAATGCTCAAATTACAATGAAATATAATAAGCTAGAAGATGAGAGGATCAGCAGGCGCATCCGGATATCTCAACTATGTTGACGCACCTATAGCGCCTACATCACATCCCAATAAAAAAAAGCTACTAATAGAAGGAAATAGAAGATGACACAATGTCTTAACGGTACAGGAATAAGAACAAAACTAGTCCAAGACATCATTAAATCAATATAAATTGATTAAGAGAAGATAAATGCATTCCAGTTTAAGCTAATATCTTGAATTGAGTAGTCAGTAAATAATTTTGATAGATAACACCGAGAGGAAGTTTTGATTCGCAATCTCAAAATGCTCCATCCAAGGAAGGGCCGTGTTTTGAAAAATTCTTTGATTCCTTTCCAACCAAATTTCTGATAGAACCACTTTGACTCCATTAACCCAAAGAAGATGAGGAACAACTTTTAATCGAGGCCTGACTAAAATCTGCATAACATTCTTCTTGAAGGAGTTACACCAAACTCACTGCAAATTAAAATGTAAGAATAACTTCCTCCAAAAATTATTTGAAAAACTGCACTCAAAGAAAAGGTGCTGGCAGTCCTCTCCATTGTCCATGCACAAAGGGTAAATTGAAGGTAATAATGAGTGACCAGAAGCTTTATTTGCAGGCACTTAGACCAATTAAGAGCTCCAAATAACATCACCCAGATTGAAATATTGACTCTTCTAGGACAACATGATTTTCACAAGGCTTTATAGAACCTTGCATTCATGGGAGACGAGGTAGCCAGATGCTTGGATAGAGATTTAACTGAAAACTGACCAGTAGATTCCAAACTCCAAATTCTTTTGTCTTCACAATCAACTACTTTTTGGCCCTCTAAAATTGCCAATAAGTTCTGAAATTCCTGCATCTCATCATCCTTCAGTAACCTTAGAAAATTAATGGACCAAGAACGAGTAGTCAAATCCCAATAATCAGAAACAACTCCATTAGGGATTGATGCAATACGAGCTAGGCTTGGAAACAAAGAACTTAATGAGGATGAGTGCAACCAAGTGTCATTCCAGAAAGAGATTCTTGTTCCACAGCCCAATTCGAAAGAAGCAAACTTTTCAACTTGCAACCTAGCTTGAGAAGTCTATTGAAAAAAGGTCTTGAGATTGGAAATCTCAGGTTTCACAAGGCCTTACTAGCTAAGTGGTTGTGGTGCTTCTGATCTAAGCCCAACTCTCTATGGCATAAGATTATTGTAAGCAATTACGGCCTCCATCCTTTTGAGTGGTTGTCATAGGGGTCTAAAGGTCCTTGCTGAAATTTATGGAAGGATATATGAAAAGTGCTCCTGCCTTTTGTGGGTTTAATTTAGTGTATCGTGGGGGAGGGGAGGGAATACTTATTTTTGGGAGAATCACTGGGTGGGCGAGAGGCCTTTTTGTATCTTATATCTTAGACTCTATGATGCATTTCTATTGATGCGTTGAAAATGATCCTGTGCTATGCTTTCTCAAACTTATAAATGCATTGTTTTATCTAATTAAACCCAAGTGCAAGTTTAACTAGTCCTGGTAAGTCCAGGGTCGAACTCAGGGATTGCTTTCTAATGATACGACGAAATATTTGTTTTGATCTTAACACGATTTGTTACCAAATATGTGGTGGATTGGTTTATCTATCTATCGCTAATACTAAAATAAATGAATGAGATGCGATGATTATCACAACTTAGAATGAAGCAGCTCGCAGAGAGAAATGTAAGATTTCAATGAATGAAGTAGGGCTGAGAAAAATATCCATTAACACTTAAGCAATGCATAAGCCATGTGTTCAAGCAATTTACTCATAATCATAAGCTACACTTCTCAGTGTGTTTAGACACAATATCCTATTTCTAGGATGCATGCGATGAGTGTTTCGTGCAAAAGATGTATGTTTATTTCTAAAAATATTTCTTTTCTTGTTTAATGAAATCTAAAATCCCTTGTTTTTTCAAACAGTGATTAGTTCTATTTAAGAGCAATCTTTCAATTTGATCAAAATAGTTTATGAAGCACGCATTAAACAAGTTGAATGCAAGTTTATGCTTTACTTAGTACATGTTAGTTTCATTTTCCTCAACTCATTATGAAATTAGTTACTCATGCTTGATGGTAAGAAGATGGATAGATAAGAAAATATGATGACATTCATATTGATAACGGAAGTTTTTCAACTTTACACAAGGATACAAATATTAATGAAAGTGAGATAAGGATAGAGAATCAAGCCGTAGGTTGTAATCTCTTGCGCCCTCCGGCTCCTTGTGTGTCTGCTTCATGGTGGTTGTGAGGGAGGTGATGTCTTTCTTTCTCCTCTACGGATAGAAATCTTGAGCTATCACCCAAGATTTCTCAAAAGGAAAGCTTGGAATAAAGTGTCTATGGATGAAAAATAGAGATTTTGTAGAGTTTGGCCAATTTCTCGGTTAAGTCTCTTATTTTTTTTAGATAGAAATCTTGTGGGCTATTTATAGGCGTCAATAAGAAGTCTTCTGTGTCTCTCACTAATGATTAAGTTGACACCATGCATTAAATTCCATGCCCTGTCGCGCCGCTTGCCTTGCATCAGAAGTTCATTGGCTCTATCGCGAACCTTTCCCGTCAGCTACCAACTTGATCTTTTTGATTTGACCTCCACCGCCCATGCGTCAGTTGCATTTAATATCATGTCTCCTCTTATTGCGTAGAACTATGCGATTCCAAGTTGGGCGTCAAGATTTTTCTATGTGTTCACGCGGCTGCAACTTGCTTCATCGCTTTGTTTTAAGTAGATTTCTGCATTCAAAAAGCGCAATTTTTATAACTTTCAAGAATTATGAATTTTGCATGCTTGTGATCGCATAATGTAATTAATTGCATGATTTCCTTGTCAAGCTACATTTTCTATGATTTTTCTTAATTGTTTTAGATAAAAGAGGTAAAATATTAACTTGTATTTCTATAAATTATCACACCCCCAAATTTAAAACAATGCTTGTCCTCAACCATATATTTAAAGTCCTAATATGTCTCAACTTGCTTTGACGCGTTAGTTAGACCTCTCAAAATACCTCCTATTCGAGATTCATTAGACCAATATTTTTCCTTTACTTTATTCTTCTACCTATGGAAATATTTCCAGCCCTTAGATGCGGCAAGCTTATTTCTCAAAAATCCCTTGCTCATTTCCAAAGCTATCTTATATGTCTTTTTTCAGAAATGGGCTTTTTTGGTTCAAAATTTAATAAAAAAAGTTTCTCCTTGATGTGTTTATTTTAATTAGGTTATGCGCTGATCCAGGCATCTCACTTTTGTTTTGGCTTGCCCTTACGGGTGTCATGCGAACATCCAACTACGAGCAAGGCACCCTTTTCAGACTTAACTCATGCCTTAGCAAATTTTTCTTTTAACACAGGTAGTGGAGTTGCGATCAATTATTTTCTGCGTTGATCATAATTTCAACCTTCGTTTTGGCTTGCCCCCATGAGTGTCATACGGACATCCAACTACGAGCGAGTTTCAATCTCAATGCTCTCTCTCTTTTTTTTTTGGATAAAAATATGATGAGACAAGGAGATTTCAAAAACAAAACAAATTTGAACGCATTAAGCTCAAACCTCTCCCACTCTCAAATTTAGAGAGCAGTAAGGTCCTCACTGCTGAAAATCGAATAATATGGCTTCAGAAAGTTGTCGTAAAAGAGGTTTGAGATAAAATTTTCATGCATACTAATTTCAAAAAATGTTTCCAAGGCAAAGTCCTAAAGCTAAGTACTAAAAACTAGTCATAACTAATCATCGCATTGGTTAGCATGAGCGTCATCATTGAGGTCATTTATAAAATGCAACAAAGCAAGGAAGAATATTAAGAAATCAGTAAAGATATGCGGGGGGACAAACGTAAAGAAAAGGCAAAGAAAATTGAGAATTTGGCACGAAATTCAATGCAATTGATTATCTAATGCGATCAAAGCATACAAAACATTAAAAAATTCACAAAACACCCCCAAATTTAATTTTCACCCACATCGTTGTCGTTTGGCTCCGGAGGGGGTATGTTTTCATCCTCTAGAAATTGCAAAGGGTTTTGGAGACGCAAGGGACCAGCTGGTCCAACTATGAGGCAAGCAAGAACGTCTTGAAAGAATTGCATCATAAAGTGGAATTTTTCGTGCGGCCTCTACATTTGTTGGCAAATGAAAGTCCTTGTGGTGATATGCTGGCATTGAATGGTTTGAACTTGGCACTGGAAAAATCCTCGTAGCTCATTTTTTTGATTAATGAGCTCTTGTTGTTGTTTTAAGTTGTTGAGTTGACTTATGTTATCTTGCTATTGTTGCGACAACTCGTCAAAGCCTCCCAAGATTGGTTCTTGGAGGTCATTGTAGAGGAATCTGCATCGTTCTTTGTAATCTTGATCAGCTTCAACGTCCTTAGATGTGTTAGGACTATGGTGTTGATTGTTATCACCAATTTGACGCCTGCCAACCTCACCAATAGTAGATCCGCCGCGTACTTCATGAGTAGGAGTAGGAAGACTTAGGTCATTAGCGGTGGGCTTGGTCGCTTGGACACCTTGGACCTTGGGCTCCTTTGGAACCGGAGCCTTGCTTTTCTCATTGGGAGAGGTGGAGGCGTTGGCTCCCTAGGTGTAGTTGGCAAAGGCGGGAGAGAAGATTCGTCAAGAGAAGAAGGGCGTATATTCAAATCGATGCCTAGCCACACATTCGCTATATTCAGATTGACGCCTAGCCACACATTTGCTATATTCAGATTGACGCCTAGCCACACATTTGCTATAACCACCAAGAGGGAAACCCCCATACAAAAAGGGTAAAATATAGCCCCCTTTTAATACATGTATAATTTAAAATTTCCTTTCATCCCATAATATTATCATTCCACCAAATTTGTGAAAAGCATCCACAAATGACCACCCAATGTCTCTAGAGCTCCACGATGATTTGATGAAAACCAGGTCAAAATCTTCTCTTTTTGTTTCTTGTAGGAGAAATATATCTGGATTCTGACTTTTGAAGAACTTTTTCAAGGTCGTCCTCTTTGAAATGTCAGCTAACCCTCTTGTATTCCAAGACATGATCTTCATTGATGGAGGCTTATCCTAGCTGAATTCCACAGATTTCGACAATTGAGTTTATGTTAGATGGAATTTGAGATGGAGACAAAGGAGAAAAACTTACATGTTTTGCTATCAATGCCGATTTCTCTACAGAGCTTTGAAACATATCAATTAATGCTTCATCAAACTGATTTTCTAAACCTTGAGTTTTTGGAACGGTTGATTGAGGCTCAAACTCTTCTTCACTACTAACACTTGCTGTTGAGTCATCATCTGAATCACTATGATTTGGTGGGCTTTTTGGAGGATTGTTGCAAGGGGTACATCTTCTGAATTGAACTGTAGAATTTGAAAATTTTAAAATTGATAGAGTAAATTCCAAAGGGTACTTCACCAATTTTGAAGTGACCAAATTAGTAGAGGCAATTCTAGGAACATGAGCTTTAACACATCTGACTTCTACTGCATCATAATTAATCTTATTAATCTTGGTAAAATTTGGGGAGGATTTTTGCCTTGAGTTGTGACATGGAAGTGCTGGAGTTAAACTGCCAGAAGCTTTATCTAATACTTCTTCCGAATTAAAAATGAGGTTTGACTTTTTGGCTTCCAGTGTTGCCTTTTCCACCTTTGGCTTCAAAAGTGCTGGATGGGCTTGGGAAACTTTATACCTACGTAATCTTTCTTTTGTTGCTGGGTGGCAGAAGTGTTTTAGTCTACTTAATATTCTTTCAGGAACGACATTGGAATTCTCCTGGGATGACTGCAGTTATTAAGACTGCATTAAATACTGCTCAATCTGATAGGCTGAAAGAATTGCTGAACATGACACCTCGGATTCTTGATGTCTACTTTTCTGTGGCACTGCGAGAGGTTAATAATTGTATGATTCAACTTTTTGAGATTTCCTTTAAATCTTAGAATTTCTTGCTTATTTTAGTTAAATCTTAGATTTTTTTTTTTTTTGACATTTACATTTTACCTTTCTTTTTCAGCATTAATCTGTGCATTGATTCCTCTTCTTATGTCAAGAAACTCAATATTGTTTCCCGACGAAGATTTCTCCTATAAGGTGTGCGTTCTATATGAATAATGTTATGTTCTTGTTGTTAGCTTTGATACATATTGTTTTTACACTGACTTCAATAGCTTGTAATTTTCTGCTGATTGAGTAAGAGTTCTACCATTTTCACCTCAAAGGCTAGACAACCTGTGGATATTATATAAGTATCAATTTACGATTTACCATCATAACTTTGCCTTTTCACATTGATCACGTTTCAACACTGTTTTCATATTATGGTTTAGTGATGAGTTTGTTTGTTCTTCATTTTCTTTTTGAATATCGTAGGGTTTCTTCTCCTCCTTTACTTCAAATATGAGGGACTTTTCAGATTGGTCATGTTTTGACACCTTTTTCATTTGTTGGTCTATTGACGAGTTTGTTCTTCATTTTCCTTTTGAATATTGTAGGGTTTTCCCCCTCCTTATAGTCAAATATGAGATAGACAAGTTGAATCCGTGAGGTTTTTGTTATTGGGATAAGCAGTTTTCTTTTTCATTATATATATACACATTTTTCATTTTATTATTTGAATTTTGCAGTTTAGTTTAGTTTAGATTTTTTTTTTCCCTTTTTCAAATTTGAAATCTGAAATATGACTAATATGGTATCTGAATAAGTTGAATACACTTTGACGTTTTTGGTTGGTTATGAACAAAATTGATACCAAGCTGCTAATCAGGTTAGCTTGAGAAAACTTGACCAAAATCAAGGAGGCTGAAATTTGACTGGAAGGTTAATATAAGAGGGAAAAGAGAAACAGGGAAGAATGGGAACAGAATTAAAGAAGATAACTTTACAAGCTAAACTCTTGTGGGAAAGGAGATCTTTTAAGAGAGAGGAGGTACTTTTTGGTAAGCTACGATAGTAAAGAGGGAAAGAGAGATTGGAGAGTCACCTATAAGTGCCGGGGTTTCCTCTTATTTTGTTTATCCTTGAAATGTTTCTTAAATTATTTTTTCCCCATGTATGATATATTTTGTATTTCCTTCCCTTAAATCTATATGTATAGATACTGTTACTTTCAAATATTTCTTTCGTTGGCCAGAACATAAATTAACATTTGCAGATCATACTAGACTGTGAGTTGAGAATTTGAACTTTTTCGATTTATTATATTTATAGGTTCGTAAGAGGCTCCTTGAATTTATGCTTGCTGCATTTCAGCGGTCACCTGCCTTCATTGCACTTCTCAAGGTATTCTGTACTTATAATTTATTGGCTTTATGTTTTCATTAATCAATGACAATGTAACTTCTTATAAGCTCTTCTCCTGTTACTTTTGTCTTTTCCAAAGATAATTTGTGAAGCATATCTAAACAATTCTGGTGGTCATCGTTTACTACTTTCATTATTGGGCATTTCTTTTTATAGTTTTTATCACCCTCAGTGATGGTGCGTTTGAATACTGAGATATTATATAGGCTAACCGGTAAGTGGATCTACCCTCTGGAAGGAAGTATGCATAATGCCATTTTATGTTCATACGTGTTGAGGCCTTATTATTGAATACCATTCTTTTAGCTGTATCAAATTTTTGTGTTATATATATAGCTTTTTTCGTTTTGGTATTTTGCAGAAGCCTATAACGGACCGTCTTGGTGAAGCATATGAGAATCCTGCAAAGGTGGTTATTTACATCTTGTATAGTCCAATAAAACAAATAAATGCAACAAGTATTTCTGTTTGTTGAATTACTTCCTCGTTTCTTCTTTCTAGACAGAATTGGCATTGCAATTGTGTTGGGCCATTGGAGAACATGGCGGGGGTGGTAGATCTCACAAAGATGCAGCTCGTGAACTTTTTGAGAGCTTAGAGTTGCTTTTGTATGAAAATCTTTTATCTAGGTATGCTTTGTTGGAACTACCTTTACGTTCTTGTCTCAAAACTTTCGACTTTTAATCTGCTGCATTCTTTTGTTTGCTTCCATAGTCGTTTAGGTTTGAGACAAGACTCGGGTGATAATTCCAGTGGTGAAAGCTTCAGAAAGTCATCGCAGTCAAGGCTTCTATGTTTTGTTATTACTGCCATTGCAAAACTTGCAACATACCACCGTGAATTACTTCCGAGAGCACGGGTCTCATTGGGAAAGGTTTAATTCTCAACATAAAGACTTGGGTCGATGGATCTCAAAATCTTATAACTGTGTTGGGACCCGAAAAACAAAAAAATTGTGTTCTTTCATTTCCCCACTTTTTCCTCATTACTAGATGCTCCTAGATGCAGGGGATTTGCAGAGCAGGTAAAATGGATACGTTATTGACTTGGGTGAACTAAATTACATGAACAGGTAGCTCGATCTCGAACCTCAGATTCAAGGGTCTGGACTCGGGCGCACGATTATTTAGGACTACTGAGTGACCCTGGAGTTTCTTTGTCCATTTTGGGGCCTTCGAAACCTGCCAGTGAAGATGCACACAATCCAGGCACTGTTGACTGGAGTCAAGGCGGAACTAAGATGGTTGCACACATTCCATTTTACATTCTTCGCGAACAAGAAGGTCTTGGATCTATAGTTTCCTTTCATCCTCTCTCTCTAGTCTACAATTCCAGGAGTCGCCTTCTCCTTGTGTTTTCTTATGTAACAAATTTGGTACATTGAAATCTCTGAGCTCCAATATATAAAATAAGATGAAAGATAACAAAAGTATGAAGAAGAAAAAAGAGTAACCATCACAGATTCATACTATGTTTACAACATGGCTGCTTGACTGTATATTCTATAAATATCAATGTCATGTAGACTAAGCCATACATATTTACTCTCTTTTGCAGGTCCTTTCCATGATTTCTCATTTTCAGATATTCTTCCAAGGAGATGATCAACCCTGAGGTTGCATAGAGCAATAATTTCTTATTTTTAGATAATCCGTCAACATTCGTGATTAGCACTCACCCAGCTACGGGACAATTCATCGCCGAGCAAGTCACATTGAGGTATTGTGCCTCGTAGGATTAATCAAATTTGATGCTTTCACATGAGACATCCCTACAAGTTTCTCCCTTTTGAATTTCATTCTCCCCATTGATATAGGAAAAGGTGTGAAACCTATTTGTAAATTATTACATAAACAGCTTGAAAGTTGAAAGCCACCTATTTCAGGCAATCTTGCCTGTGACCTTCACAATATAGCCAAAAGTACTTGCAGCCCTAAAATCTGAAAGAACATTTTCATACCAATTACCAAATATTGGCAATGACAGTTATTACAGTTGCCTTATCCAGAATTGTTGAATTTTGAAGGCGTCTTTGATTGAGTCAACAGTTTCAATCATAAATCTATGCATGGAGACTATTGATTGAAAGGGCACTCTTTAAGTTACTGAATGATCAATGATACTGAGAGCAACTGTTAGAATGCTTCCATCAGCTACATCTTCCTCTCCATTCATTCTTGGTTTATCAGGAAGGGACTGCAAAGCCAGAAGGAAAAATAGCCACATAATCCGGGTTTCCTCCACGTAAGACCACTGCCATTGCGTACATATCAATAGGTGTAAAAACTATGTAGGATTCTGATGTGTCGAAGAAATTGATGTAGCCTAGAAGAGATAAAAAAAAAAAAAAAATTCTCTTCAAGAATCCAAAGAAGTCTTTATTATGAATAAAGAAGTTGCCAATTTGAAGACAATATCTCTTTTTATAGAGAATTGGGAAGCAAATTTTAATTAATCAAAGAAATTAATCCTAATCCTAATAGACCAAGAAAACTAATCCTAATTCTAATCAACCATGGAAACTAATTCCAATCCTAATCAATTAAAGATTTGATCATAATACCCTAATTTACCTTCATTCTACTACATCGTTCTATCTGATGTAGCTAGGAGAGTTCTCTCCAAGAATCCAAAGAAGACATTATTATGCATAAAAAAAGTTGCCAATACAAGAAGAGAATATCTTTATTTATAGAGACGTGGAAAGCAAACTAATCCTAATTCTAATTAGTTAAAAAAACTAATTCTAATCCTAATAAACCAAGGAAACTAATCTTAATTCTAATCAATCATGGAAACTAATCCCAATCCTAATCAATCAAGGATTTGACCATAATGCTCTAATTTGTCCTATTCTATTACATCATTCTATTTGATGTAGCCTAAAGGAGATAAAAGGAGAGTTCTCTCTAAGAATTCAAGTCTTTATTATCAATAAAAAAGTTACCGATACAAGAAGATAATATCTCTATTTATAGAGAATTGAAAAGCAAACTAATTCTAATCTTAATTAATCAAAGAAACTATTTATAATCCTAATAAACCAAGGAAACTATTCCTATTCCTAATCAGTCATGGAAACTAATCCCAATCCTAATCAGTTAAGGATTGTCAATAATACCCTAATTTACCCTAATCATACTACATTACTATCCCTCCCAAAAAAACTCATCCTCGATTTTTAAAAAGAAATGAAGATTACAAAAAATAAAGTTAAAAAAAAAAAAAAAAGCATCCTTGACATCAAAATAAAGCACATCGAAAGAAAGTACCATCTCATCAAGGAGATAGTACACCAAGGAGACGTGATAGTCACGAAGATAGAATCAGAAGATAACTTTGTTGATCCATTTACAAAGACCCTCCCGGCTAAAGTGTTCGATGCCACTTGGTCCGACTAGGACTACGAGTCTCATAATCTAAAGTAAGTGGGAGGGTCAAGGGTATATGGATTCCCTAGTTTGTTGTATTTTCAATCAAATTTTTCTCAACATTGTAAACATTATATTTATATATATTTGTAACTCACTGGAGTGTTAGTCCAAGTGGGGGATTGTTGGGAATGTCTTAAAACTCGCCGTTCATAAATATTGATAACATATTCTATTTATCAATAAAAGTATTAGTGAGTATTTTATTCAATAAATTGTTATTGATATTGCATTCTGTTATAAAAATCCAATAAAAGAATCCATGACTATAATATGAATACTTTAACTTTATGTGGTGACATAAAAGTGGATCAAGTTTTAGTATATAGCCAAAATGGTCTATAAATAAATGGATGAGATTGGGTATCTCATCCTAATTACACTATTGGACGCGGCCCATTTTGTATACTGATACAAATGATGTGATCCCAAAATCATTCATGTGGAGACATGTGATTGGGGGCATCCTATGCAATGAGTTTGCATAAGACCGGACCTTGAAATAGTCACTTTTCTTTATAACAACCGTTTACTATTAAAATTGACTATTTCAAATTCAATGACCTAGGGTAACTCGATCTTAATCCTGAGCTAACTATGAACTTTTGTTTATTTAGGATTATCCTTTGTTCTGCATAGGCGAGAATAGTCCAACATCACTGCTCAATAAGCCTCCCATTTTGGGGATAATGCCGGATTGATAGTTGGAGACATAGTTCTGCAAGATAAAATTCACTCCTACCCGACTTGGGGTTAGTAGATAGATTGTTCTCTTAAGCGCTGATTCTTGCTCTTGAAAAATGGGGCTCCGCCCTCTCATGATCGAGAAAGTTATGGTTTATTAGTTGGACTATAAACCAGTTGTTCAATAGAGGATCAGTGGGAGCTTAAGGAGCAAGATGTATTTTTCATGGGTAAAACGGTAATTTTGACCTAATTGTAAAGTCGAACAACTTGTGAAGGATCGACTTACTAAATATGGTTAAAATGGAAAGAAATATATCTACAGTGAGGAGAGTGCAACTATCGAGCTATAGTAGTATGTCTCGGTAGTTAACGAATATTCATTAATTTGGTCTAAAGAGTTTAGCCAATTAATCTCAAATTGTTGGAGCTCATGATTTGTCGATCCATGAGGCCCCTCTACTAGCTTTTAATATTATATCTTGGATTAATGAATTGAGTGAATTTGAAATGTTCAGATTCGAAATTAGGGTTTTGAATTTGAAGTGTTAAAGTTCAATTAGGGTTTTGATTAATTGTATTTGATACATTAAAACATTTGATTTTGATGAAATTAAACAAAATTGGAGAATTTAAAATATTTAAATATTGATTTAAATATTGAATTGCATGAATAGGATTTATGTATAAATTAGGTGTTTGATTAATTTAATATTTGATATTAAATTATTATTTATTTAATTAATTAAATTAGTTAAATTTTTTATTTAAATAAATAAAACATTTTTTCATTTATTAAAATTCAAATTTAGATTTGAATTTACAATATATATACTGTCTCTTATACACATCTAGATGTGTATAAGAGACAGGCACTATTGAGTGGAGTTTTCCAATTTTTCATCTTCAAATGGAGTGGATTCCTCCATTTCAAACACCTAGCCCACTAAAGGTCACTCCTTGAGGTGTCAATGAGTTGAAGCTGAAGGATTTGTATGTTTTTTATGGTTAAATTGCTGAGATTTTGATGGGGATGAAGATCATGCAACTGTCAACCTAGAAAATTTGTATATCTCTCCAAACCCTCTCCTCTTTCAATAAAATTCACTTCAATTCAGAGATTCCACCTCTGAATCTGAGTTAGAGGATGGTAGAGAAGGTCTCAGTGGTAGTCCATTGTTGTTTGAAGAGATTCATCAAAGGTTGTAGTTCATGAAACCCTTTCTTTGAAATTTTGTTTTAATGCATGTTTTTAAACTCAAATTAAATGTAATTAGAATGCTTATTAATTCTAATTTCTTCTACTGCATGTTAGTTTACTCTATCAGTTCAAACTTAAAATGAATTAGGTAAATGTAACCGTACCTTGAATAGTCATCAATAAAGCTAATAAAATATTCATTAGTCCACGGAGGTTCGAATGCCTGAGCTCTAAGGTTTCTTTGGCTCGAAAACCTTTTCCAGAAAAAGATCTTTTTGTCATTTTTTCTTTGAGACATGACTCATATGGCAATAAAGAGTTATCTAATAATTTGCTTAGAAGTCCACTTTTAACCAATCTCTCAATCCTATTGAGATTAATGTGACTAATTCTTAAGTGCCAAAGATAGGTACTTTGAGAAATGCGTTGCCTTTTTCTTTGACTTTCAGCTATTTTAAAATTTTTTGTGTTATATACAACTATAACTTTAGATGATTTTAACTTTTATAAGTTACTTTCTAAGTTTGTAGAACAAATCTGTACACCTCTTTTTGTAATGAACGCTTCATTATGACTACAATTTACATTGTACAAACGTTCCAACAAACAAGAAATAGATATCAAATTTCTTTTACAAGAAGGTACATAAAGAACATTTTCAAAATACAGATATCTATTTCCAAAAGTTAACTTAACTGCTCCCACTGCTTTCCTTGAGATGTGCTCCTCTGATCCAACCCCCAGAGTAATTTCATCTGTTTGAAGCTGCCTCTAAGAACTAGTTTCCTGAGAAGAAAAACAAATAGGATTAGTACCCCTGAATCCAATATCCAAGTAGAATCTTCATTCTCCACTATACACGTTTCAATAAGTAGTAAATCTAATTTACCTTGTTTTTCTTTTTCAAATTTCTTCTCGGCAAGATATTTAGAGCAATTTCTTTTCCAATGCCCATTTCGTTGCAATGGAAACATATTCCTCTAGGAATTACCTTTTTCTTCCATTTCCTTGCAGTTGGAGCCTTCCCCTTCCCAGCTTCCTTCATTTTCTTTTGAATACATTTATTCTTGGAAAAAGAAGGGCCAAATTTACTCCCAGAAAACGATTCTTTCTGAGGTTTCCTCTTTGAGGTGGAAGCAACATTTGCTTCTGCCTCTGAACCTTTATTTTTCAATAAAGATTCGAAAATCTGGAGTTCGTTGAGAAGAGTTGTCAGGTTGTACTCTATCTTATTCATCATAACATTCATTTTGAATTGAAAAAAAGCTCTTTGGAAGAGACTACATGATGAATCCAACTTGACTCTTCTCATTCATGATGGCTCCGTTCACTTTTGCAATATTAAAGTGAACCATCATGTTCAGAATATATTCCCCTGAGGTTCCTTCCTTCATTTTGCAGTTGTAGACAAATTTAATTGCGTCATGCATGATAGATGTGAAAGGTTGTCCAAACAGGCCCTACAAAGAGTCCATGATCTCTCTTGCAGTAGCTAACTTATTGTGTTTTTAGACAATACATCAGATATACTGGCTAAAATATAAACCTGAGCCTTCTCATTAGCTTTGACTCATCTGTCATACGCATCATGAACTGTTTGGTTTGCGTTGGGACTAGGGGTTGGAGGACACTCCTCCATTAAAATGAATCGAAGATCACCTATTACTAGAATTGTGTTGATATTCGATTTCCAAGTTCCGTAATTATCACCGTTAAGTTTTTCTAAAGCTAGCAGTTGAATAATTGATGCTGTCATTGCTGAAAAATAAACAAATTATTAGTGAATTGATTAACTCTAATTTCTAACCCAATTTATTAAGCAAATAATAATGTACCCATACTCATTATTATTTTGCTACGATACTTTAGTGAGTCATAATAGCCCTAGTAAAGGGAAGTCGACTACTCATTCACTGAATCAAGACATTCTTGACTAAATACGAATAACCCTTAACCTTATAGTACTTAGTTGTTGTTTATTTGGTCACGAACTTTACTAACACTTATTAAGTCTTATAAGTGTAAACTCGCCATTTTCGAATTATAGAGAAACAATTGTTTGAAAAAGGACCTAAGTAACTCTATCCATTTCTGGAGTTCACGGTGTTTTGAATCTTATGTTACAACCCTTCGAAGGGATCGCCGTAGTTAACGACTAGCTAATGCCGCCTAAAATGATAGTAGGCACAACATAGAAATCTCACGATGTGACCTAATGGAAAAGACTGTAGGATTTGTTGACAGACACCCTTCACCCACTTACTATGATCTACTTCCTTTATTCACCTTGATATTGACCTATGCAAACACTTTCCGAAGGGAGGTTGCCCAAATAGCAACTCAAAGTCATGTATGAATCTTACGGTGTGAACTCTTAGGGATGTGAGAGCCAGAAATGATATATCTTGTATATTATTAATCTCCCACTGAAGTGTTCTATTTTATAAAATTGGGTACTGACTTGGTTATTAACCGACTAATTTTATACAACCTAAGTCTTAGTAATTTTTCCTAGTATAACTCTTATACTAGGATTTAACCTATGATGTCTAGGTGATAAACCGATTTTATTACCTTATATCACTCACACATGCTCATAAAACTAGGGTTATTGACTTAGATGACAGTTTGATCTCCAGGTAGGAGGTGTTCCGTAAACCATCAACTTAAGTACCCCTAACCTTAGACAAGATCTCTCTAGGTTAACCGACCTATTTTAACTCTTAAAAAAATCGATTGATTTGCACCGGTTAACCCTAAGTGAGCATGCAATTTACCTTTGTTATAGATTGTAAAAGTCTAGGTTATTTTATAACAATTATACCCTAGGACATTCATCTATAACATGCTTCCTTAATTAGAAAATCATGCTTTAATATAACGCTTATATTAAATTATGAAAAACTAAGCATGCATACTATATATATTATAACACTTAATAACATATAACAAATACATGCCACATGCTTATCCTATGGTGGGGTTTTTTTTAAAAAAATATATGGCATAATTTATGCACACATATTAAAAACAATATCATACATCACATGCATAATAATTAGACAACACTAAAGTGGACCGGTCTTGGCATTAAAACAAACAAATAACTAAATTATTACAAAAAACAGCAAGTAGCTCCCTCAAACCGACCTTAAACCTTTTGAACCAACCCAAACTAGCTCAAAAACTCCAAAAGACCAGGTTGAACCGGTCAAACCGGCTCAACCAAGTCGAACCGAACCGGTCAATGCACGCTGGTTAGGTCAACGGGCTGGAGCAATCGGGCGCGCAGGTTGGGACTCGGGTCACAAAGTAGGTCAGGCGCCCAGACGGGTTAGATGTGGTGAAGGCAGGCACACGCATGGGAGCTCATCGAACCGGTTCGGACGCGGAGCGGGTCGGGTTCTCAGGTCTGGGAGGCTGAAACGGGTGTGAAGGTGAATTCTTCTCCAATTCTCTCGGCCTACTTGAGTTCTACCACTTCTTTTGAACAATTGAAGGCCTAATTGGACTTTAATGACACCATAAAAATTATAGACCCTTTGCAATACATTAATGCTCATATACATGTGAGTAGTTACAATTTCAACAAAAAAAAAAAAAAAAGAGACAACTAATGCCAAAACCGTAATATATCCACTTTAGCCCACAAAGCATTCATCATATGAAAAACACCCACCAAATGTCATAGAATGTTATAAGCATGCTCTGATACCAATTGTTGGAAAAACAACATACACAACGAAAGCAATTGATCAATAACGCTCTAATTACAATAATAAACTAGGATTAAGCATGCAAAAGGGTTAGAAATACAACCTTTGTAGTTTCCACAAGAATCTTCCTCTCCATGAGCAAGCAGCACCACCAACGGAGAATACTCTCTATTCTCTGGTTGAAGAACACGGTTGTGGGACCAAATTTTTAGTGAAAAATAGGGAATTTTACTTAATAATTTGGAAAGTAAAAGAGATTTTGTGGAAGACTATGGTCAAAAATCAAGGAAGCATGAGTTTTTAGCATTTGAAAATAAAAAAAAAAAACTATTTATAAATCAAAACACATGCAAAAACACTTCTTGCATGACCTTCACCTCAAACTCCATTAGCATGAAAAATGAGATGTCAAGCTTTGCATGAAACACTTCATAATCCATTTAGTTAGTGGGAAAATCCAACAATTTGATTTTTTCCACTAACTAATTTTTTTATTCAAAAAAAAAAAAAATACTAAATCAATTTTTGGACAAAATATGAAATATATTTTTCATATTTTAGAAATTATTTAATTAAAATAATTTTAATTAAATAAAATAAATAATTCAATATCACATATTAAATTGTCTTTGACACATAATTTTAGATTAATCACATTAATCAATTTAAAACACTTTCATGCTAATATTTTTTAAAATATACTCTCAAAAAATAATAATTATTTATTTAACTATAAATTATTTCTTATATAAAATATAATTTTCCCTAAAGACCGAATTTGAACATTTCAAATTCTCACTTCACATAGTTCTTCAATTTTGTTTGTAGTGAGCTAGCAAGGAGACTCGATGAACATATAGATCATGGACTCAAACAATCTGAGACTAACTGGTCAAACTCTTTAACCTAGTTAATAAACATTTATTAACTAACAAGACTGTCCACTATAGCCTGTAGTTGCACTCCCCAGATATATTTGCTGGGATGGTACCAGCATGCAGCGGAAGCGACGAGGATTGATAAGCACTCTAATTGATTAATTTTGGTAGAATTGAAAACATGCTAAAGCATAATTTAATGGGTTTCAAGACATACCTTTAAAATCTCGATTTCCAGCTACTAATTCCTCCAAAACTTTATGCAGACCACCACAAAATCTTCCCTACTATTCTCTTGGTGCTCTAGATTGAGTTGTGAGACTCAAAATAAGCTGGAATCAAAGGGAACTTGGAGAATGCTCACAGCAGCAACCCAAATGAAGAACACCTTCTTCAACCAAATTTTTAGCTAAAATTCTATATGTTGCAATCACTCCAAAATCACTCAAATCTATATTGCAGACCATCATGCAAAGAGATTTGCTGCATGGGATGCAGCTCATGCTTGGAGTTATTGAAGCTTGATGATGGTGGGTTCTTTGTGAGCTAGTTGAAGTTGAAGTTGGAAAAAACCATTTTTCCATTTTGTGTATTTTCTATTTTCAAAACC
This sequence comes from Benincasa hispida, assembly GCF_009727055.1. Lineage (NCBI taxonomy): Eukaryota > Viridiplantae > Streptophyta > Magnoliopsida > Cucurbitales > Cucurbitaceae > Benincasa > Benincasa hispida. The sequence continues at coordinate 53,700,688 of NC_052357.1, forward strand.
TAATTTTGATTTTAAAATCATATTTTATATCTAAAATCAAAATTTATTAATTTTCAAATTAATTTCACAAATTAATTTTCTAACAAAAATTAATAAATAATTATTTAAACAATTTAAATAATTCTAATTAATTTAATATCCAATATTAAATTAATTTTTACACAAATTCATCTTCATATATTTAAATCATATTTAAATATATATTCACCAATTTTGTTTGATTCTAATTTGAACGTTTCAAATTAACTTATCACGCTACTCTAGAGCTAATCCATTTTCGAGCTAGTAGGGGATATCATGGACCTACAGATCATGGGCTCCAACGATACGAGATTAATCGGCTAAACTCATTAGACCGATCTAACCCCCATTCTTTAACTAATGAGTCACTCCACTAAAGCCCATAGTTGAACTCCGCTCACTGTAGATATATTATGTCGACTCGATATACCCATGATTAGTAAGTCAACTTTTCACAGGTTGTTCGTAATAACAGTTGGGTCGAATCTCTGTTTTACCCCTGAAATTATCTCTTGTTTCTTAAGTCCCCATTGATTCCCTAATGAACAATTGTTTTGTGATCCAATCAACAATATCGAGTCCCTCTCAGGCCAATGAGAGGGCGGGGCCCTTTGTTCAAGACTCAGAATCAGCACTTAAGGGAACAACCTTTCTACTATCCCTAAAAGTGGGTAGGAGTGAATTCTGTCTTGCACCCTATGTCCCAAGCTATCTATCCAGTCTTACCCCTTAAATGGGAGTTTATTGAGCCGACGCTGTCGAGCCAACCCTCACCTATGCAAATCTAAGGATAATTCCAAATAAACAGGAGTTCATAATTAGCTCAGGATTAAGGTCAAGTTACCTAGGTCATCGCTTTGAAATAGTCAGTCTTAAACAGTAAACAACGTTATAAAGTAAGAGTGACTGATTTCGTGGTTCAACCTTGTACAAACCCTTTTGCACAAGGACACCCCCACTCTTCATGTCTTAACATGTACGAATTAGGATCACTTCGTTTGTAGCACTTTACAACTCTATAACAACTGCAGAGTAGGCCGCATCCAATAGTGTTACCAGGATAAGGTACCCAACCTTATTCATATATTATAGATCATTTTGACTATTTACTCAAACCTGATCTACCTTTATGTCTCCACATAAAGTTCAAATATTCATCCAATAATCAAGGGATTTTCATGTCCATTAGATTTCTATGAAGCAAAACATCTATTCAATAACACCTTATTGAATTTCCAGAATAAGCTCCATTATTTACATACCACGAGTTTTAGGACATAAAACCCAACAATATTTTGTGTCCATTTGATATAACCGTCATAACCGTCATCAATAAGTTGATCCTTCACAGGTTTTTCATAACCTTAGTTAGGTCAATTACCATTTTACCCCTGAGTTAAATCTTTTCTCCTTAAGTACCACTGTCCCTTTAATGATTAATTGATTTAGGATCTTAATCACTAAATCCATTCCCCCTCAGGCCAACGAGAGGATGGGGCCCCTTGTTCAAGTCACGGGATTAGTCCTTAAGGGAATAACCTTTCTACTATCCCTAAAATGGGTAGAGTAAATTTCATTTTGAAAATTCTATGTCCTCAACTATCTACCCGGTCTTATCCCTGAAATGGGAGGCATATTGAGCAGTGCTGCTGAGCTTACCCTCACCTATGCAAATCAAGGAACAATCCCAAATAAACAAGACTTCATAGACAGCTCAGGATTTAGATTAAGTTATCTAGGTCATCAAGAAGTGAAATTAATCAGTGTTAATAGTAAACAGTGTTAATATTTAACATGATTATTTCGTGGTCAGTCTTACACAGTCTCATCTTGTAGAACACCTACACTGACATGTCTCTACATGAATGAATTGACCACATCGTTTATGACACTTTACAACATTTGTAACAATCATAAAGCGGGCCGTATTCGATAGTATCTCTAGAAATAGGTACCCAGCCTAATCCAAGTACTGTAGATTATTTAGGCTATTTTATTCGAACTTGATCCAGTTTATTTCTCTACATAAAGTCCAAGTATTCATGACAATAGCCAAGGGTTCGTAGTTTATTAGATTTAGAGGTATTAAACAATCAATTCATTTTCATTTAACAACATTTGTCTGAATAAACTTCATATATGTTTCTTGTTTACAAACTACGAGTTTTAGGACATACAACCCATCAAACTCAACCTTAATCTTGAGTGAGTTGTGAACTTCTGTTTCTAAGGGTGATCCTTTGATTTGTATGGGTGAGAGTGACCAGATTTATCGACTCAATAAGTCTACGATTTTGGGGATTTATCTTAGTAGGAAACTGGGAACACATTATACAAGATGGAACTGACTCCTTCCCATCTTTAGGGTAAGTAGATGAATTGGCCCTTTAATATCTGATTCCGAGTCTTGAATAATGAGGCCCCACTCTTTCATTGGCTCGAGCAGGATTAATTTATAGTCGAACTATAATTTGTTTGTTCATTAGAGAGATCAATGGTACCTAAGAAGTTCGATATAACTATAGGGGTAAACGGTAATTTGATCCACCTGTAGTTATGAGCAATTCATAAAAGGTCGACTCGTTGTTAATTGGTTATATCTATAGAAACATAAATATATCTACAGTGTGAAGAGTGCAGTTGTGATTCCTTAGTGGAGTGACCTGCAGTTAATGAATGTTGATTAATTTAATTAAAGAGTTTAATTAATTAATCTCGTATCGTTGGAGCTTCTAATTTGTAGGTCCATAAGGTCCCCTCGCTAGCTCAATAAGGGTAAAACAAGGAAGAAATGGTTTTAGAATAATTTGAATTGTTCAAATTATTTAAATGAGATAAAGGTATTGATCATATTAGTATGATTAATATAAAATCTAATGTATATTGATATATTATAGTATATAATTAATTACAAATATCATGTATAACTAAAAGTATATATGATAGTAATATATTTGAATGAGATTCGAATATTAATTATATGAATGAGATTCATATAAATATTATAGGTTAAAATTAATGTGAATGAGATTTATATTAAAACTATAGGTTAATGAGAGAGATTTTGATTATATGATTAAAATGCATAATGTATGATTAATTAATTAATTAATTAATTATTAATTATATCATATTTAATTTAATATAGTTAATTTTAACTCCCGATTACAGGGGAGTTATTTTATTCACATGGGTAAGGAGTTATTATAATTCTCTTCCTTCATCTTCATACATGTAATTATTGAGAGCTCGACTTGTGTTAGTAAAGATACTACGCTGAGATAAATATGCATCAGATTGTAGCACTGTTATGTATTCAACTATGCATTTGTCACAAGCTTTCTTATATCAAGTCCAAGTACATACAAGATATAAGTTTCTCATTAAGAACTGAGGTCGAACGTAGGGATTTGTTTACTAAAATGTTATGTGGCTAATGTATTTGCGGCGAGGACTAATTAAATTACAATGGAGGAAAAGAAATTAAAGACATGCAAACATAAACCTATGCGATGAAATTAAGCAATTGATGAGCAACTTAAGAATGATCCCAAGAATTCTAAGAAAGCAGCAACATTAACTGTAGTGGAAAATTGATGGAGAAGGAAAGAATGGGGGAAGTCAATTCCATGTTCCTAAATATAACATCAAGGATAATCCAAGCTCTCTAACATTTGTTCATCACACACCTCTCGACGACTAGCCACATTTGTCATAACTCTATGTTGCATGAATGATGTGGTGTTGAGCATAAGGTTATTTCTATTTCTAGAAATGCTTCTTATTTTACTTAGTGAGTACCACAACTACTTGACTCTATGAGTGATCATAGACAAGCATTTACATAGTCATACACTAAGCAAACAGGATTAACCCTCAAAGCTTAAACTTAGCTCATGGTATTAAGCTTCTTCTCTACCCCGTGGAATTCAGTTACCCATGGCAAATGAAAAAGAAATGGTAATGACATGATGAAAATAGTCTTGATAATATATAGAAGTAGGAGATGTCGATTACAAAATGAATTAATGTCTTAATCACAAAATGCAATACAACAAGAAAAATCGAGAAGTAAAAACTGATGTGCAGTTATCAGCAATCTCTTGCTCAATCTAATGGGGTGCTAAGACTGCTGGTGAGGCTGATGGCAGTGTGATATGGAGAAGGCTATCTCAAACACTTGTTCCAGTGAGTTTTTCTGTTGGTAAATCGAAGGGTCTTTTGGAAGTGGGAGAATGCTCCAGGATGCTCTCAAATGTACTCTTGCTCATGGTCGAAAGATTTTGGCTAATGATTTGTCTTTCTCTTCATCTGACTGGACTATATATATCCTCCATACGAGCATCAAGGCTCTATTTATAGAGTCGTGCGATGACACCTTTGGGTCTTCTGTTCTGATTAGTCACCATCTCTAACTTGGTTGGTGAGAATTTCAATATTGCTATCATGGTTAACACTCTGCCGTTGCTGTAGAAGATCCACTAGAATTGTGTTAGAGATCCCAAGGCATGCAGTCAAATGTTCCTTCATCAGGTAAGAACTCAGCGCAGACGGGCATATCCTACAATCAGCTGCAAAATATAACACTTTGGCATAGGTTAACTCATGATATACGGTCAATAGGGATTTCAAATGTACTTCAGTGCAATTATAGTTTTAAGCATGAATTCTTAGTATTATCAACACATATTCAACCTATCTAACCTCATTATTCTAAGTACAAGGCTAAAATAGCTTGTATTTCTATATGTTATCACACCCCCGATTTTAGAATAATGCTTGTCTTCAAGCATATTTTTACTAAGAAAATTCAAACTTTTTCTACACTTCTAAGTTGCGCTGACTAGCTTCTCAGATATTACACACTTGCACTTCTTTCTCAAGCAACACTACTCTCTTAAGCTTAGTCACTTCTTCTAAGAAATATTTTCTAAGTTTAAATCTGACAAGCATCCACTCAAAAACCTTTTACTCATTTCAAATAATTTCTTTTCTTCCTTTTTATGTAATGTGTTTATTTAAGAAAGTTTTAAAAGCTTGCAATTACTTATTAAAATTCGTAAGCATGACATTGATCTTGGTTACGCCCTTCGTTTTGGCTTGCCCTTATAGATGTCATGTGAACATCCAACTATGGTTGCGTGCCAAGTTCAATTCAACTTTTATCTTAGCCAAGTTTAACCTTTACCAGACATTGGAGTTGTTTTTATTTAATATTACTTATAATGCGCTGATCTTGATCACCTACCTTTGTTTTAGCTTACCTGCATAGGTGTCATATGAAGTATCCAACTACGAGCAAGTTCCTTTTACAACTTAACTCTTATTAGGTTGGGTTTTTCCCTTGCACTGACATTGGAGTTCCTTATTAGTGTAAACTTATGATTATACATGTTTTTTTTTTTTTTTTTACGAAAGTAAACACAATGTTTAAGTTAAGTGCATCTACTCAGACCTCTCGCACCTTCAAATTTTTTAGAGTAGCAAGGTCCTCACTGCTAAAAATTGAAAACAAAATCGCTAAAATTTTTTGTAAAAGAGGTTTAAGTAAAGGCTTGCGCGCATCAAAATTTAGACTATCAAACTATGAAAAAACTACTATGGCTAAGTGAGTTGTGTGACTCTTGGTGAGTAGACTTAGTGAAATTATATAAGTATCATCACAGTTGCTAATTCATCAATGCACAAGAAAGCATAAAATAAAAATGAATTTCAAAAGGAAAATACATAAAGGTAACAAACAAGTAAAGGAAAGATAAATGCAAAAACGTGAGTGCAATCAACCAGAGAATTCATTGCATTAGATAGAAGTGAAATTTAGTGCGTTGAATACAAAAGTAAATCACAAAAAAAAGAGGAATAAAATAAAGTATGTGCTAAAGGATCGTCATCCCTACGTTCAGGATCAGAGCCCTCTTCTTCTTGGAAGAGCAGATGCTGGCAAAAGTGAGATGGAATGGACGGGCCAACATGTTGGGATTGGTGTTCTAATTCTCTCAGAGTCTCGTAGTTTGTAATATATACACATTGTTATGAATAAAATAAGAGTTATTTTATCTGGCATTTACTCATATCCAATAAACAAAGCTCCATGGCTATTGAATGTAAACTTAAGCATGTATATGAGATATACAAGTGGATCATGCTTTAAGTGATAACCTAAATAGGTCTGTAGTATAAGGATTAAGGAGGGATATCTGATCCTTGTGACACTACGGATACGTCCCGCTTTGTAGAGGTTTGCAAGTGTTGTGAACTACTACCTTGATTTGAGCTGCAATGATGTAGCCGACATCCATAGGGATGCCTTTGTGATGCAGTAGGCAGCCATCACGTGATCCCTTGATACTGATTTGTCAGGTGTTGTAGTTATCAACCTCTTTTTGACCTAATAGACCCACAACCTCGCCTCTAAGGTTAAACATTCAGAAGCCGAATTTTTTATTCCTATGGGAGAGATTTTCCAATTGGAGCCAGGTTTAGCCAACTCCCTCAATGCATCAGACATGTGTTCTTCACTCAACGCCTCTATCTGCCAGGTGCATCGGGATCATTCTTTAGCTTGAATAACTCGTTTATGTCTTAGGCGCGGAAAGACACACTGCATCCCTCAACAGTCACTGTATCATCATTAGCATGTAGACGGTCATGATAGAAGTCACGCACAACTTGAGGAATCACAATGGATGGGCTTTGGTAGAAAACTTCCCATCTAAGCTCTGCGATTATGCTGGTAGATCATGTTTATGTGATAACCTACATGGTTTGTAATATATGCGATAAGGTTGGGTGTCGTATCCTAGTAACACTATTGATACGACCTGCTTTATAGTTGGTACAATTGTTGTAATGTACTATAAATGATCTGATCCTGATAATTCTTGTGGTGACATGTAAGCAAAGGTATCTTAAACAAAAGAGTTTGTATAAAGACCGGACCACAAAATGTTAAGTCTCTCTTTATAATGTCGTTGCTAGAAGAGACTTACATTTTACTAGGATGACCATAGGTGACTTGATCTTAATCCTGAGTGACTTGTGAACTTTTGCCTATGAGGGCGATTCTTTTGTTTGTATGGGTTAGAGTGGCCAGATTCGTTGACTCAATAAGCCAACCATTTTGGGGATTCGTCTGATTGAGGATCTGGGAACACAATTACACAAGAATGAATTCACTCCTTCCCAATAGTTCGGGTAAGAAGATAAATTGCTCCGTTAAGGGCTAATTCTAAGGCTTGAACAATGAGGCACCTCACCCTCTTTTAGTCCAAGACGAGTTTGGTCATAGTTGGACTATGACTAATTGTTCATTAGAAGGATAGTGGTACTTAATGAGTTAGATGTAACAACAGAGGTAAAACGATAATTTGACCTAGTTATACTTACGAGCAATTTATGAAGAGTCACTGTTGATTGGTTATATCCAATGGACATAGAAATATATCTATAGTGTGAAGAGTTCAGTTGTTAGTCTTTAGTAGAGTGATCGATAGTTAATGAATGTTGATTAATTTGATTAAAAGAGTTTAGTCAATTAATCTCATATCATTGGAGCTTCAATCTATAGGTTCATATGGTCCCCTCGTTATCTCAATGAGGACTGATGGGAATCAAATTAATTTTGGTCTAGTTTGAATTATTCAAATTAATTAAGGGGAATTAATTGTATAAGATACGGTTAAATAATGTATATTGATACATTATACAATATAATGTATGTTGATACATCAAGAGGAAATTCAATTATATGTGATATAATTGGTGTGATGTATGAGATACATCAAGTAGAGGATTAATGTAAATATGATTTACATTAAGTACCATAAAATAGAAAAAGAACTATGGTTTGTATGTTTCATGAGATGAATAATTAAAACTATAGGTTATAAATATAAGTTGGATATCATATTTATTTATAATAAATTAATTATATGATAATTAAATCTTTTTCTTTAATAACCGATTGAGTGGGAGGTTATTGGTCATTTTATGGTAACCGCGAGATAAAAGAAAAAATGTTTTCCTAAAATTAGAAGTTACTTGATTCGGAAAGAACTCACAGATTAAGCTATCAAGTGAAAGAGTTTCACTAAGCGATAGCTATAGAAAGACTAAACGATCGTGGAGCTTTGACTATACGATAGTCATTCAGCTGGTTGTAGCTAAACGATTGCGTGGCTAAGTCTATACGATAGGCTGCCATTTTACATGATCGAACACATCGTCTATACGATAAACGCTTCTTATCTCCCACTTGCTCGATCGTCTACACGATCGTTGTCCTTCAGTCTCTTCCTCAAGCCAAGATCATACAGAGCTCACAAGTCCTGGATTCTCACACTGAGAATACCAAGGTAACCATTATAGTGGTGTCTTCAACTTCGTGAATCGAGTGTGACTCGATTGGTTACAAGGAGTTATTGGTCGTTCGTTGTGTTCGTGCTGTTGATCGTGTTGTTCCGATCGTGGCATTTGTGTATTGCTATCTTGAACGCTTGCAGACTAATCGAGGGGATTCATGAAGAATGTTTCTTCAAAGGTATGCATACTCTATCCCTTGATACTCTTATTAGCATGCTGTAATTTTGTATTATGCATACCTGTTAGTTTTCGTTCTTGTACGGTAATTGTTTATGTTCAATTTCGAATGGGATTTGGAACGATCCTTCCGCTGCTCGTGGAAATCCTCATGTTTGATTTCCTTCAATTGGTATTAGAGCCAGGTTGTTATGATATTCCAAATTTCACTTCTTTTACAGTCGTGGTGGGTTTTAAGGATTCTGCATTACGTTTAAATGTTAAATGTGTTTGTAGATTTGTTACGGGTTAATTGCCTCTGTTTAAAGATTTCTTTTTTTTTTTTAATTACAAAGTGTTAATTTGTAAGGGCCCCTGCATTTTTTGACATATTTAACCAACAATCAAGTCTGTAGTTTAAAGTGTTTGAGTTTGTTGAGTCGTTCGTGATGAAGTTTCGAAGCATGGAGATTCAGTTCTCATCGAAGAGGAAGACCAAGTGTTGGTCGTATCGTGTAGCCTCAGGTAAACGATCGTTGAAATTTGGTTAAACGAACGTGTAGAAAAGTTCTGCCCCATCGTGTAGTATTTACTAAATGATCGTTTAGCATGCTAAACGATGGGGTAAAACGTACTCTATTGCGTAGCGTTGGTTGCTCGATTGCATGGATGCTGGAGGTAAATGATCGCATAGAGCATTTGATGCTCATCGTTTAGTAAAAGGCACGCACACTAAATGATCGTGTAGTTAGCATGCTTCATCACATAGTCACTGACTACTCGATCACGCGGTATACGATACCTTGGCGCTTGCTCAACGATCGTTTAGATGATTGTGTTTCACCACATCGTTGTCGTTTAGTTGATCGCTTAAGGCTTGCGTTGCACATTGCGTGTTGCACGATCACGTGCCTTCATGCTTCATCGCATAGTAAAGGTACACAATCATTGTTGAACGATCATTTGCTCAGTAAGCATTGGTAAATGATTGAACAAAGAGTTTACTCTATCGTGTAGGCGATCATTCAGATTTGGTACACGATTAAGGAGACGCGTTTTTTCACTCAGACGGTTCAAGACCCGGTTCGCCTGTTTGAACCAGAGACTCATTGCTATTTTTAATGGTTAGCTTAGTTTTTTTGAGGATTTGAGGCTAATTATTCTGGTTCATCAACTTTTATTTAATATACATGAAATGTATGTTGGTTTATATGCCATAATGTATGACATATAGATTTAAAACCCACATAGTCATGCATCATATATTGTAAGTGTTATAATATAGCTAGTGGCATGATGAAATTATAAGAGAGCATGTGCATGCATCATGAAATATAAGAGTTATATTTATGCATGTAGTAAGCATATTCATGCATCATCTTTATATTATAAGTGTTATAGTATAAGGGTGAATGGAAGCATGTTTGCTTGGTTCATTGCTTGGTTGTATAAGTGTTATATAAAAGTAGCAACGAATGAACAATGCATGGAGCATGACACTTAGGCTTGTTTATAAATGTTTTGAATGCCTTCTATGTGTAGCTTCGCATTGTGGTTGATTTTGGTTGTTTCCTGTTATAAACTTTATAATAGAAATTAGAACTAAAATTGATAAGAAAGAGTTGTATGCAAACTTAGGCAAACTCATGTTTTAAAAGGGTTTTAAAATTGGATTGAGATAGACCTAAGTTCAAGGTTCTAATGGGATTAGCAACCTCAGTTAATCTTTTAAATCGGTTTAATAGGATTAAATTGATTGACATAAAAGAATAAATTTGTATTAAATCTATCTATAAGGGACCTTTTGTCTAAGGCGGGTTCTGTCTAGGCTGTGGTACTTAAGATGACGGAAATAGAACACCCCTACCTAGAAAGGTGAATTAGATAGATTTTCTGCAAGATAAAAGTTAGCTGTCTTAACATAACATCAAGGTGAATTAGATAGGTTCTGTCTAGACAGTTGATCAAAGACTCCGTTAAAGAGTTTAATGGATGATGACCAAAAGTTTTTCAACTATAAAAGGTAAAAGTTACTCTTAGGCAAACCTAAAAAGTCACTTGGTTAAAATCCTTAGCTGTGTTTTTCTAAGTAAACTAAACCCTAGATGATAAAATACTCAGTAGAAGGAAGAGATATATATGATATGTCAATGATTCCACTCACGTGCTCGTGTGCTCGTGCTCGTGTTGTACCAGTTGTTGTGTTTGAGCATTCGTGTGTCGCTGTCTTGGAGACTGATCTAGCGTTCGTGATCTAGGGAGTTTGAAGAATGAGCCTTCGAAGGTATGTATATTCTATCCCTTAATTATCTTGTCAGCAAGCTGTAATTTCTAGTTGTTGCATGACCTGTTAGTTTCCATTTATTAACTGTAATTGTTAGTTCAATTTTGAATGGAATTTCGAACGATCCTTCCACTGCTCATGGAAATCCTCATGTTTGATTTCCTTCATCAGAGCCAGGTTATTCTCATATTCCAAATTTCACTTCTATTTTGAACTTCTTTTACAGTCGTGGTGGGTTTTACGATTTATGCATTGCATTTAAGTGTTAAATGCGTTTGTGGATGGATGTTGGTGAATGTTTACGGGAGACTTGCCTCTGTTTACAGCTTTCTTTGAATTTACAAAGTGTTAAAGGGCCCCTTTGTTTTTGGGCATAATTAACATAATAAAGCACAATTTATGCTTTTCTGAACTATGCCTTAGTTGAAAGTGGCCCTCTTGCTCACTCTTTACCATACTTATCTGCATTACTATTTAACTCAGAAGAAACCCTTTTTTTCAACTTTCTAATAACATAATTTGCATCCTTAGTTGAGAGAGAACCCTTTTCTCAATCTCTCAACGATAGTCCTTAGTTGGTGTGGAGTAATCTCAACACTACCAATAACAACTTTATTTATGTGCACGTGGTTCTAGTTAAGTACCGTCATACCTTAGGTACTATTGCTTAGATACATTCTCTGTGTCCTTCAATATTGTGCTGCTCAGATACCTTCTCTATGTCCTTCAGTATTGAGCTATGCAAATCTAAGATTGAACTTCAGTACCTCTGCATCTAGTCCTTCAGTACTGAGCTATTCATGTTGAACTCACACATCTAAGACTAAGCTCTAGTACCTTCTCATTTAGTCCCTCAGTATTAGGCTATTTGTATGTTCTAAGGCACATACTTATCTCTTTATGACTTAGTTGCCCTAAAGCATTATATACTAATGCATCCCTATGATGATTGAAATGCATAGCATGAACATAACATTAAAGAGTGATGCATTGCTTGGAAACTATTTGGGAATAGTTGTCATAAATAGCTTTCAGTAAACATGTTTTGCTAAAACATTCATAAAGCATTAGCAATTTACTTAAAGCTTTTAAAGCATTTAAAGTCACTCACAGTCTTTGGCAATCCTCTTAATGCACTTTTCCTTTTAATGTCAAATCTGACATCACAATGCATTCTATTCATTAGCATTGGCCCTCTTTTTGGGACTAGCATTCCATAACTAACTTACTTTGTCTTATTGAGCAACCTTACCTTTTAATTCTAAGCTCACTGTGTGTTGAACACACAGTCAAATTCTTACACCTTAACTCGACTAGGCAGCAACTTCTTCACCATGCGTCCACTATTTGTATCCATGCCTTGCCTTAGGCGTTCAAGCTTCCTATGCACTCAAGCTTCCAGCCCACACCTATTGCCCATCACATGGCTACTCCTTTGTGTCATACTGCCTATGCGCCCATCTTGTGGCACATTAACACATGCTCCATGTGTTCACCTAGTCGCGCCCACATGCTCCAACGCAATCTTGTGCTTAACACCTTATGTGCCTGCCTATACGATTCAACACTCACTCTGTCGTACGGACCAACGTCCTTATCATTCTCTTGTGCTTACGACCTTAGCATGCTTTGCATGGTCTAGCGCATCGCAGTGCGTCCTTGTGCCAAGCCAACACATCCCTTTGCACGCAACTTAGCTATCAGCGCATGTGCTCAGCATCACCATCTGGCCCTTCAAGTTACTTACTTGTTCAATCCATGCACCTACCTGCTTGTTCAAGATTCTATATTCAACTTACAAATTTAATAACTAATTTTCCAAACTTTTTCGCAAGAAATTTCCTTCTACAAACTTGCTCTAAATATCTTAGCAAGCTTACCTTAAACTTTCGACTCAGAATTTCTCGTGGTTTGGCCAGAATCCTCAAAACATCAAGACTGGCCCAAGCTTACTCGAGAGCTCGACCTTTAGCCGGATTCTTCACTCTTCAGCTCGATTCCTCTAGAATTTCCTTCCAGAAACCCAACCTTAGCAACTAGACACACTTAGGGTTTGAATGGCTCTGGAATCATTTTCTTTGCACGAGTGAATTGTTCAAACTCTCTCTTTGAATTTAAGCTTCCCTTTTATACTAGTAGCTACATGATCGTCCTTTAACATCAAGCTGCCACCTCCTCCTTAAAGGAATAACAATAAACCTAAGCATGACATCTGACTTAGCTAACTAATCCTTAAGCTAATCATTTCCTCTTGATCATCAACGCAAGGATCAACTCTCAAGCCAACGCTTGCAACCACCTGGCTGCATGCCTCCTTCACACAATGCCTAGCCCAACCTTGGCCAACGCGTAGCTCACCTTGAGGCTATCACGTCCCCCTTGGTTGCATACTAAGCCAACACATGTCCTAGCCCATGCATAGCTGTCTTAACATAACATCAAGCGTTAGGCCTTACTTGCTCCATCGCATAGCTATAGTGTGCATCAAGTGTCCAACGCCTTGCGCTCATCACTGCATATTAGTCAACGCGCATGCCTAGCCTTAATGCTCAGTGCCTTGCGCTCATCGTCCAGCCCTGTGCACATCGCATAGCCCATCGTCTAGTGCTATCGTGCAGCCTCACATGCCCTATGCGATCATCCTCGCACAACACCTCAACGCCTAGTGCCTTGCTCGAGCGTAATCGAACACTTCCTTGCTCTCCTTGGCCTTACTTATTGTGCAATGGCTCTTCCTTACCGCATGATCACGCAAGCCTCAGCGCATCCCTTGTACGTGTGCGCTATGCTCAACGCCTGGCCTTGCGCCAATGCCCAACCTACTTTGCCCACAAGCTCACTAACCTCGCAAGCCCCTTAGCTGTCGTAAGCCTTGTCAACACATCATGCAGGATCCTTCAACTCATGCATTCATCCTTAGCCCCAACGACTAGTTTGTGCTTGGCTTCAACACTTAGCCTCACATAACCTCTACAAGCCTTGGTTGCTATACACACAACCTCATGTATCCATACGTCTCAATACCAATGCTTGCCTACTATTGGCTTCCACACTTAGCTAATTTTCCACTTGTTAAACTTTCTAAAACTCACCCAAGACTAGGTATTTCCAGCACTTAGGATTTTCTTCCTCCATCTTCCTACCTTCTTTACTTCCTTTCAAAATTTTACTTTAACATATCCTTAGTCTTTACTTAGCATGCCTATTACTCACTTATGTAGGAAAAAATGGATACGGGATTTACAGCATCAACCCCAACAAATGGCACGACGTTTACACGCTTCTACAAGGAATTCAATTCCTTTAACAACAACAATAAATTTGTAGTTGGGTAGGAGAGGAGGGGGGCAAGAAAACACAACCTTCAAGTTAATCAAGACTTGCACATCAATGTGGTATGAGCCAAACACTTTACCCATTTATTTTAGCCTCTCAAGCAAAACAAGTGTTCTGTGTAAAAGACCCCGCAAATTCAAGTTGGTCAATTGTTTTAACATCTCCACAACGAACAATTGATGATGATTTTTATGAAGATGAAATAGGAGATATGCTACAAAAGTGTGGTTATGGAGGTATGCAAAGAATGCCCAATGTTGATACATCTACTGAGATTGATGATACAACATCCACATACTTTAGACATGATTGTGAGGGTCAATGGGTTGATAAATAATGTATTAAATATGGTATGTCATTTACTATGGTTATATGTATTTAAATATTAAGATTATATGTTTTTTGTGTGAGTAATGTTTTTTATTTTATTATTATTATTATTATTATTATTATTATTATTATTATTTGCAGATTGACATGGAAACTTCAACAAGTAGCAGCGAGAATGATAGAAATATGATCCCACAAAAACATAGCAAAATAAGTATACCACGTGGCCCAACTACAATATCTAAGTTGGCACAAATAAGGACATCTGGGCAATGGTTGACCATCGATTATAATGAACATAGACAACCGGTTGGATCTAGAGCAAAGAAGATGCAGAGTTATATAGGAGTTTGTGTTTGACAAAAAATTCCTATAACGTATGATTCTTGGAAAAAAGTTCCAAACCATTTAAAAGAAAAACTTTTTGATTGTGTAGCGGTATGTTTTCTAAACTTTTAATTCATGTGCATAGTAGTTTATTAGTTTATTATTTAACTACTTTTTTCATTGCGCAGATGTCGTTCAATGTGGACTCTAAGTCCAAGCATTGTATACTAATGTCTGCATCTAGGAAGTTCGGACTTTCAAGACAATGTTGACTCAAAAGTTCATACTTCCATTTAAGGATGAACCCTCGGTCTTGCAATTTCCACACCAACAATATTCTCATATAGAGCAAGATCATTGGACATCGTTCGTCAATGAATGATTGAGTGAAGAATGGGAGGTAAGTCATTCACAATAAATTACATGTCAACTTTATCATTGTTTTGATAAGTAACTTCAACTAGATTTATTGTACAGAAAATCAGTCGTGTTAAAAAAGAAAGACGTGCGAAATGTGTATATAATCACCCAATTTCTCAGAAGGGCTATGCGAATCTTGCCCAAGAATTAGTGAGTTATTCGACTTAAATTAAATCCTTTATTCTAATATGTTTATGCTAATTAAATATGTATGTTCATGTAGAACCTATCGAATGACCCTTCTTATCGGGCGACTTTATGAAAAGAAGCAAGAAAAGGAAAAAATAATGAATACTTTGATAAAGTTACCCGAGAATGTGCCAAGATTGTAAGTATATATTATACAAAATTTAAGATGACATATATATAAGTTTAAGATGATATAGATATTGTGTGAAAATTGTAATATGTTTTACAGGATAAATTAGCTAAAGTTCATGAAGATGAAGATGTTCTCACTAAAGCATTGGGTACAGAAGAACATTGGGGACGTGTTAGAGGAATGGGCGATTTTGTTTCTCATTCTCAATATTTCAAATTAGTAAAACCAAAGTCCTCTATGAGCCAAGAAATTGAAGGAGACTCTAGACAAAAAAATGTTCGAAATGGTAAAGTATCAGGAGAAAGAACTCACAGCAGACAATCTCATCAGTCCAAATCATTTGTTGGAAGTGTTGCACTAAGTGCATCTGAAGAAGATACTGAGAAGATGTCTAAAGAAGAAGATACTGAGAAGATGTCTAAAGAAGATTTGGAGGTAATTTATTTGTTGTGACTTTTAAATTTTAATCATATTGTACGTATTTAACCATGCATGACATAAGTTCTTTTAAATTTGTTAAGGGGACACCATGCCACTTGGCTATAGGAACTGTAGATAATATTGTTGTAGTAGTCACAACATTTGATGATGATGTGTCATGCTTAATTGTTAAAGTTCTGATTGACATAGTCATTGGAGAAGATTTGCCTATACCAATTCGTGTGAAGGGTAAAATAGAGTTCTTAAAGCAAGCAATGGGCAACTTCGTAAAATGACCTCATGAACTTTTAGTTATGGTTGACGAGAAAAAAGTATGTCTCCTTTTCAGTATATGAGTTTGGTTATTTATTATTTTTCCTACTTTGAATTTTTGTAACTTTGGTTATAGTAGGATCATTCACCAATTACATCCTTCAGCCAGTCCTCCAAATATACTAACGCTAGTGGCACTATCAAACTATTAAACAAACATGCCATGCAATATGAACGATGTAGACATGATCCATATCACTTTGGACGAGCATATATTTGGAAGAGACAAATTTATTTATTTAGGCCGCAATGATCTACTCCAATATTGCAATATGGTTGAAATAGGCTACATGTGTATTTTGACATACATTGCGTAAGTATTACTCATCTAGATTCACTCATGCATACTTTGTTTCATGTTGATAAATAATAACTTTTACTTTGTTTAGGTATCTTTGAGATGAATGTGGTCATGATATTACGAAGAAGTTTTTTATAATTTATCAAGCAAGAATATCGCCACACATGAAGTCTCAAGATATCCGATCCAGAAATTTAGTCAATCAACTAGAATTGGCTAATTTAGACCAATTAGTCCTCATTCCATATAACATAGGGTAAATAGATACAAG
Organism: Benincasa hispida; assembly: GCF_009727055.1. Lineage (NCBI taxonomy): Eukaryota > Viridiplantae > Streptophyta > Magnoliopsida > Cucurbitales > Cucurbitaceae > Benincasa > Benincasa hispida. Next base: position 53,717,570 of record NC_052357.1, read on the forward strand.
TTCTTAAATTATTTTTAATTTGCATTATACACGTACTAATATTTCAAAATTGTTGCTTATTATAGTTATCATTGGATATTGATTGTAATCAATCTACAAGAAAATTGTGTTTATGTTTTGGACTCTCTTCGAAGTAAGGTTCAAGAAGATTTTCATGGAGTTATAAATATGTAAGTGTAATTGAACTTTCATAGCTCTTAATTGAAGTATTTATGTTTAACTAATATTTATAAACTATTTAGTGGATTGAAAACATGGCAAGCCAAACACGATCTCCATCACTATCGGTCTTCTCCAAAATGGAAACCTGTAAAGGTAAATTTGCATTCATTTTTTAACAATTTATGTTCATTTGACTTCTTTAAAGCCTGAATTTCTTCTAGTGAGATAAAAATATGACAAAACATACTTCTAGTGAGATAAAAATATGACAAAACATATTGTTTGTTGGAGTCATGGGAAACTAAGTGACCTAAAAAATTATGTATCATCAGGGTTCCAAGAAAATTATAATGACTAGAGCTAATGAGGAAAAAGTTTCCAATTTAGTATGGAATGTTAATTGTTGAGGGATTTTGGAAATGTCTTCAAAAGAAAAAAAATAAGAACAAGTAAATCTAATTTACTAAGTTCATGGTGGAGAATACAGATTCACACCTTGATAGCTGAAAATGATTCACATAAAAATTTTTCTTCATTACAATTAGATTGTAAATCTTTGTGAATATGTATATAAGTGGAATAATTCTCCTAATTGGCAACATGATGCTCATCTCAGTTAAAGTAGTGACAGGTATTAAATGTTATTTAATTTTACTAAATATGGTGCTTTTATCACCATAAGAGAAATTATATTTCTCCAAGCTTTATTACTGTTGGGAATGTCCTAGAACTCGCAGTTCGTGTTAAACATTCTATTTATAAAAAATAATGACTTGTAGATTTTGCATCTTATTATGAAAACCCAATAAACATATCCTTGGCTATAATCTGAATACTGTAACTTTATGAAGTGACATAAACAGGATCAAGTGTATAGCATAAATGGTCTAATAAGTATATGGATGAAATTTGGTATCTCATCCTGGTAACACTATTGGATGCGGCCCATTCTGTAGTTGTTACAAGAAGTTGTAAAGTGCTACAAACGATGTGATCCACAAATCGTTCATGTTGAGACATGTGAGTGGGGGTATCCTATGCAATGAGTTTGCATATAGGCTGGACCACGAAAATAGTCATTTTTCTTTATAACGACCGTTTACTGTTAAAACTGACTATTTCATTTATCAAATAACCTAGGTTAACTCGATCATAATCCTGAGCTAGCTATGAACTTCTATTTGTTCGGTATTATCCTTTGATCTGCAAACGGTGAGAGTAGTCCAACAACACTGCTCAATAAGCTTCCCATTTTGGGGATAAGACCGGATAAATAGCTGGGGACATAGCCTTGCAAGATGGAATTCGCTTCTACCCGATTTAGGGTTAGTAGATAGGTTGTTCTCTTAAGTACTGATTTCAGGTCTTGAACAATCGGGGCCCCGCCTTATTATGATAGAGAAAGGATTTGATTCATATAGATTATGAATCAGAATTGTTCACTTGAGGGTCAGTAGAAACTTAAGAAACAAGATGTATTCACAGAGGTAAAATGGTAATTTTGATCTAGTTGTGACTACGAACAACCTGTGAAGGATTGACTTACTGATTATGGTTATAAAGTGGACATAATATATCTACAGTGAGGGGAGTTCAACAATGGGCTATAGTGGAATGTCCCATTAGTTAACGAATGGGGGTTAGATTGGACTAATGAGTTTAGCCGATTACTCTCGAATCGTTGGAGCCCATGATCTGTAGGTCCGCGAGGTCCCCCTACTAGCTCGTAAATGGTTAAGCTTTATAATACTTGAGAGATTAATTTGAAACATTCAAATTAAAATTAAATGGAATAGGAAAATATACATTTAAATATAATTAAAATATATGAAGATGGTTTTATGAAAAAATTAATTTAATATTTGATATTATATTAACTAATATTTTTTAAAATTAATTTTAGAAAATTTATTTTTCAGTTTTAATATCAAAATGATTTTAAAATCAAGATCGTGTAGCTACGGACGCTGAACGATTTGAAGAGGCGCTAGACGATAACACTACACGATAGTTGGAAGACGCAAGGTGATGACACTACACGACCAAGCAGACACTAGACGATCATGCTAGACGATAGACGTTGGTGCTACACGATGAGCCTCAGCGAGATTTCAAACATGCAGCGGAGCAGCCGGTTGAATCGGTTTTTTTGAGTTCCTGTCTGGTTCAGCCTCAAAAGGTTTTTGGTTGGTCCGATTCAGACTATTCTGGTTCGATCAAGTTCTTTGGGAGTAGTTCGAGCGATCCAGAAGCGGTTTTGAAGCTGTTTTTTGCTGTTTTGTAATAATTAGACTTTTGTTTGCTTGTTTATGCCAAAACTAGAACCATATCAGTTTTTGTTTAATTGTTTATGCATGTGATGTATGTAATAATTAAATAAATCTTGTATATGCATACAGTATGCCATGTAGATTTAAAACCCCACTGTAGGAAGCATGTTACATGCATTGTATGTTATAAATTGTTATAGTATAGTATGCATGAATAGGGTTGTCTTTTAATATAAATGTTGTATTAAAAGGCCTTTGATGAATGTTATGGATGTTTAACATGTCTAATTTATGTAAGATGTTATAAAATTGAATTAGATTTTAAAATCCACAATAAAGAGACACAACATGCTCATTTAAGTTAATAACTAGTTTTAACCGTTAAAATAGATTGTTACCATATGAAATTTTGTTACAAACTCAAATCAGTTCATAAACCTGTCTAACACTGGGGTTACTTAAGTTGACAGTTTACGTAACACCTCCTACTTGGGGATTATGATCGAAAGATTGAGCATTGTTAATTGATTTTATGAGCCTGTGTGAGCGGTGTGAGCTTTAAAACTAGTTTAAACACTTAGACATCGTAGGGTTATATCCAAATATAAATTTTATACTTGGATAAAAATGATATAGACTTAGGTAGTTTAAAAGTTAGCCAATTTTTAACCTAAGTAAATAGATACCGAAATATATAGAACACTTCAGTAGGAGATTAACAATATATTCAATATATAGTTATTAGCTTTCATGTCCTCAAGAGTTCACACCGTGAGATCCATGCTCAGCTTCGTGTCGCTTTTACTGCGACTACACCATTCGGAAAGTGTTTGCATGGGTCAATAACAAGGTGAACGAGGGAAGTAGTTCATAGTAATTGGGTCAATAACAAGGTGAACGAGGGAAGTAGTTCATAGTAATTGGGCTCCGATACTTTATCTCAAATGTGTCAACATTGTCCTACGGTCTCCTCCATTAGTTTGAATCGTGAGATTCATATGTTGCGCCTGCTGTCGTTTTTAAGTGGCATTAGCTAGTCGTTAATTATGGCGATCCCCTTGGAAGGTTGTAACATAGGATTTGGAATAACCCAGGCTTCAGCAAATGAATAGGGTCTTATAGTTTCGTCTTGGATATTGTCTTCTATTTCGAGGGCATATTCATATCATTCTATAAGATCTGAAATGGTGGGTCACACTTACAAGAATTACTAATTATTAGTAAAGATCTTGACCGAAAACGATAACCAAAAGAACTATAGGAGTAAAGAGTTATTCTGATATAGTATTTGGTCAAGAATTGTCTTGCTTCAATGAAGGAATTCTTGACTGCCCCTCGGTAGCAACTATGCTAAATCACTAAACTATCGTTGCAAATAGATAAAGATTTATTGGGTACTTTATTATTTTGTTAAAATTGAATTTAGATGCATAAATGTTTAATAGAATTTGTTTAAATTATTTCAGCAATGTCGAATTCAATCATATAATTGCTAGCTTCCGATAAATTTAACGGTGAAGGATATTCAAACTGGAAATCCAACATCAATACGATATTAGTTATGGATGATTTGAGGTTTATGTTGACGGAGGAATGTCCTCCAGTTCCCAGTACAACAGCAAACAGAAATGTTCGAGATATCTATGATCGGTGGGTAAGGGCTAATGAAAAAGCACGGGCCTACATCTTAGTAAGTATATATGATGTACTTAATAAGAAATAAGAGGTAATGCCCACCGCCCATGAGATAATGGCATCGCTTCAGAAGATGTTCAGGCAACTATCCTCCTCTGTTCGACATGAAGCCATTAAGTACATCTACATTACTCGCATGAAAGATGAAACCAACGTTAGAGAACATGTTCTCGATATGATAGTCCATTTTAATGTTGCTGAGGCTCATGAGGCGATGATAGATGAAACAAGTCAAGTAAATATGATATTGGAATCTCTCTCGCAGAGTTATCTGCCATTTAGAACCAATGTTGTTATGCATAAAATTATTTATAATTTGACCACGTTGTTGAACGAGTTACAAAGCAGTCTATGTTGAAACTTAAGGAGAAAGAAGTAAATGTTATATCTAGGTTTAAGAAGTTCTTTAAGGGGTCTACGTCTGGAATAAGATCCACTGATAACAAGAAGTCTGTTCCTTCTTCTTCGAAAGACAAATCCGTACAAAAGAAGAAAGAGGCTAAAGAGAATAAGAAAACCACTGCTAAGAAAAACGAAAACAAAACTCCTAAAGGAAAATGTTTCCATTGCGGAGAAGATGAGCACTGGAAGCATAATTCCCCAAAGTATTTGGCTGAAAAGAAAGCGGAAAAGGCGAAACAAGGTAAATCAGATTTACTAGTAGTTGAAACATATCTAGTGGAGAATACTCACCTTACCTGGATATTTGATTCAGGCGCCGCTAATCATGTTTGCACTTTTCTACAGGAAACTAGTTCTTGAAAGAAATTTCTGAAAAGGAAATGACTTTCAAGGTGGGAACGGTGAAGTCATTTCAGCTCATGGAGTGGGAGATGTCAAGCTATTTTTTGGAGAGTCTTTATCTTACATAGGAATGTATATTATGTACCTAAGATTGAAAGAAACTTAATCTCCATTTCTTGTCTACTAGAAAATATGTACAGAATATCTTTTGAACTTAATGAAGTGTTTATTTTTTTAAGAGGTATTCATATTTGTTCTGCAAGACTTGAAAATAGCTTGTACGTATTAAAATCAACTGAAGCAAAGGTCATTCTAAATATAGAGATGTTTAAAATGTCTGAGACTCAAATTAGGAAACAAAAAATTTCTCCTAACACCTATCTTTGGCATCTCAGACTTGGTCACATTAACCTCAACAGGATTGAGAGATTAGTAAAACACAATCATCTAAATCAGTTAGATGATAGTTCTTTACCTCCATGTGAGTCATGTCTTGAGGGAAAAATGACAAAAAAAATATTTTTTCTGACAAAGGTCTTCGTGCCAAAGAGCCTATCAAACTTATACATTCAAACCTATGTGGTTCGATGAGTGTAAAAGCACGAGGAGGCTATCAGTATTTTGTCAGTTTTATTGATGATTACTCGAGATATGGCTGCATTTACTTAATCAGTCACAAGTCTAAAACTCTTGAAAAGTTTAAAGAATTTAAGACCGAGACATAAAATTTGTTAAGTAAAAGAATTAAAACACTTCGATTTGATCGAGGTGGTGAGTATATGGATTTACAATTCTAGAACTATCTAGTAGATCATATAATTCAGTCCCAACTCACAACACCTGGAACACCACAACAAAATGGTGTTGCAGAAAGGAGAAATCGAACCCTATTAGACATGGTCTGATAAATGATGAGTTATCCTCAGTTACCTTAATCCTTTTGTGGGTATGCAATATAGACTGCAGTATTTATTCTAAACGGTGTCTCTTCAAAAAGTGTTTCAGAAACACCGTATGAATTATGGAATGGACGCAAAACTAGTCTACATCATTTTTGTATATGGGGTTATCCAGCACACGTGTTGGTACAAAATTCTAAGAAACTGAAAACATGTTTGAAATTATGCCTCTTTTTAGGATATCCATCCCCCCCCCAAAAAAAAGGAGGATTTTTCTATGATCCCTAAGAAGACAAAGTATTTGTATTGACAAAAGCTAGATTCTTGGAAGAAGATCATATAAAAAATCATCTACCTCGCAATCAACTAATATTGCAAGAAATGACCAAAGATGCTACAGAAACATCAACAAGATTTGTTGATCGAGCTGGTCCATCAACAATTGTTGTTGTCCGTCACGTCCATCTCAAGAGTTTAGTATGTCTCGACGTAGTGGGAGGGTTATTCAACAACCTAAATGCTATATAAGTTTAACAAAAACTCAAAACATCAAACAGGATGATGATTTAGAGGATCCATTAACCTTTAAAAAAGCAATGGAAGATGTTCGCAGAGAATAGTGGATAAAAGCCATGGACATTGAAATGGAGTCTATGTACTTTAACTCTATCTGGGAACTTATAGATCAACCACATTAGCTTAAACCTATAGGTTGCAATTGGATCTACAAGAGAAAACTAGACCAAACTGGCAAGGTGCAAACCTATAAAGCCAGACTCATGGCAAAAAGTTTTATCTAAAAAGAATGGGTTGATTATAAAGAAACTTTTTCTCTTGTTTCCATGATAAGATCAATTAGAATACTTATATCCATTGCCACATGTTGTTTGAGCTTAATCTTTCCCACCTTTCTTGATTTTTAGGTTTTATGCAGCCCATTAAGGAAATGGCTTGACTCATGCTGCGGACGATAGCACTTAGACAAGGTAAATGATAGTGTCAAAGATAGACGATAGCATTTTGTGGAGGTAGACGATAACGTCTGCGGAGGTAGACGACAACTTCAAGAGATAGGCGATATCGTGTAGAAAACTGCGACAGAAGGTAGATGATATCGTGTAGACGACTGCAACAGGAGGTAGACGATATCGTGTAGACGACTGCGACAGGAGGTAGATAATAGTATCAGAAAGGGTAAACGATAGTTTCAATCAAGCAGACGATAGGCAGTAAACTCAACAATATGGAAACCCTAATTTGGGAATGCAAAAATAACTCAACAAACACAAATGGTTAGATATTTGGTTGTAACCAACCTATTCCTTTGGTAAATAATATTCTTTTGGTAGATAGGCAAGACTTTATGTGTTGGCATCCTTAATATCCTTAACATCCCCCCTCAAACGAGAGGATAATTCTACTACACCGAGTTTGGATCGAAGGTAGAAGAACTGTGAGTGTGTTAAGATCTTGCTGAGGCAGACAGCGATTTGGTCGGAGAATGGTATATAATGAACATCAAGCTGACCACTGAGGACTTGATCACGAACGATGTGAATGTCGATCTCAATGTGCTTGGTCCGCGCATGAAACACCGGATTGACGGCTAGAGCACCGGCGCTGAGGTTGTCACACCACAGAACTGGAGCTGACTTATGTTTGACACCAATCTCAGACAGTAATTGTTGCACCCAGATGATTTCTGCAAAGGCATGAGCGAGCGCTCTATATTCAGACTCTGTGCTGGATCGAACGTCAACGGATTGTTTCTTGGAGGACCAGGAGACAAGATTACCTCCAAGGAAGATGCAATAAGCAGCAACTGATTTTCGATCGTCTAAGTTGGCTGCCCAATCGGATCGGAGAAGGCCGAAACAAAGAGGTCTCAGACCCATGTTGAATATAGAGGCCAAAGTGTCAAGTTCTACTGACATATCTTAGAACTCTCTTCACCGCTTGCCAGTGAACGTCTGTAGGTGGCTTAGATGATTAACCACATATGTAATGTCAGGTTTCGTGGTGGTTAAGTACTGTGGGGCAACAATCGTGCTCCGATAGATATAAGGATTGTCAAAAGAAGTGCCATCGGAGATAGAGAGTTGCTTGTTTAGAACACTTGGAAAGGGTGTCGATTTTAGATCTCTAAGGTCAAGACGGTGAAGTAGGTCCTTGAGATATTTTTTCTAACTCAGTAGAACTCCATTGGGGACAGTGTGCAATTGGAGTCCAAGGAAGTAATGGAGTTGGCCAAGATCTTTTAGAGAAAACTTAGAGTCCAAGGCTATTACAAGCTTGTTGATTGCCCGCTGATCGGTGTCGATGATAATTACATCATCAACATATACTAGTAAGAGTATCAAGGCAGAAGTGCTCCGATATATGAAGAGAGATGTATTAGACTTAGCAATCTGAAAGCCCCAGCTACATAGTATTGTTTTCAGTGTGTTGTTCCAAGCCCTTGGCGCTTGTTTGAGGCCATATATGGCCTTGTGTAAGCGACAGACATAATTTAGTAGTTAAGGATCAACAAATCCTTGCGATTGGCATATGTAAACTTCTTCATCAAGGACGCCATTAAGGAAGGCGTTATTGAAATCTAACTGTCTCAGCTTCCACCCTTTGGATACTGCAAGGCTAATGACGATTCAAATGGTGGATGCCTTTACCACAGGACTAAACGTCTCAAAGAAATCGATGCCCGGGTAAGCCTTTTGCTATAAGGCATGCCTTATAACGTAGAATGGAGCCATTAGGACTCTATTTGATTCTGAATACCCATTTATTGCCAACAACATTCGTTGACGGTGACGGAGGAACCAAAGTCCAGGTCTTATTTTTCATTAGTGCTTGAAATTCATCACTCATTGCTTTGTTCCACTGCGTGGTTTTGAGTGCATCACTGACTCGGGTAGGTTCGGTTAGGGACCAGTCTTTTTGGGTTTGGGAGGACAGTATTTTGGGTTTGAAGATGTCTGCCAATCATGGGATAAGTAGGCACGGGCATAGGGTGTGGGACAGTATCGGATGAAGACTGGGCAGTGGACAATGAAGGTGAACTATCGATGGGTTGGGCGGTAGGCGATGGTGAATCAGGTGGTAAACAATCAGAGGGTACACGATTGGTGGGTGCACGATCGGTGGGTAAGTGGGTGGTGGGTAAACGATCGCTGGGTAAGTTATCAGTAGGTAAACGATCGTCAGGTGAGCGATCGCTGGGTAAGCAACTGGTGGGTAGACGATCAGTAGGCTGGTCACTAGACGATGAGGGTAAATGATTTCGTCGGGTACACAATTGGTGGGTAGACGATCAGAGGAATGAGGTGGGAAGGTTGGGCTGTCTGTAGAAGTATTAGCTGGTGATTGGGTGTGGGTTATTTTGACAGTTGGTGAGGGTGAGGTTGTGAACATAGAGGGCATAGAGTCACTGTGCGGTGTGTTCTGACTGAGGGGTAGCCAGGAAACTGGGTGGACGACAACTGCTTGCTTGGTTGGTTTGCAAGTTGAAGAAGACACCTGACAAGGAAAGTCCATTTCATTAAACACAACATGTCAAGAGATGAATAGCCTGTCACTAGGGTTAAGGCATTTATAGCTTTTGTGATTCACAGCCGGACTGAGATAAATGCACTTCTCTGTTCGATAGCTCAACTTATGTGAATTGTACTGTCTCAAGCAGGGGAAACATGCACACCCAAATATTCGAAGCTCCTCGAACCTAAGCTTCTTTTTTAACATCACTTCCATTGGAGACTTTCCATTTAGAACAAGTGTAGAAAGGCTATTAATCAGCAGAGTTGAGTACAAGAATGCATCCCACCAGTGATGTAAGGGAAGATGTGCTTGGGCTAGTAAGGTTAGCCCTGTCTCAACTATGTGCCTGTGCTTCCCCTCAGCCTTTCCATTTTGTGCTGATGTATATGGACAAGTGTATCTAGAAGCAATGCCAAGCTGATGACAGACTTTGTGTATCTTGACAAATTCTCCACCATTATCTGATTGTAGGGACTTGATCAATGTATTGAACTAAGTTTGTACCATGGTGATAAAGTGTTGAAAGGCTGCAGTGTGTCACTTTTTAACCTCAGAGGATAGATCCATGTGTACCTGCTGTGATCATCAACAAAGATAACATAATATTTGTACCCATCTGTTGACAAGAGAGGAGCTGGACCCTACAAATCAGTATGTATAAGTTCAAAGGTTGCAGATGCTCTTGAGTTTGAGTTAGAGAAGGCTAAAGAATGTGATTTTCCATAGCTACAAGAATCACAAAAGTTGAGCTCTTCATTATATAACATAGGGAGATTATAACTTTTGAATAAACTCTAGTGTTTTTTACGAAGGATGGCCAAGCCTTCTATGCCATGTAATCTTAGACACTCTATGCTTTGAAGATATGCTAAGAGCAGACAGATCTTTATTCTTGTGCACTGGTTGTGATGGTACTTCGTTTCCTACTGACTTCGAGTTGACTTCTGTACCCTCTAACTGATACAGTCCATCTTCAAGCATTCCCTTCATTAATGTTTGTCCCGTACCCTTGTCCTTAACAAGACAGTAATCCGTGTGAAATTCAATAAACATGTTATTGTCTTTTGTTAGCTTAGATATACTGACCAAATTTTTTGCTATTGCAGGCACACATAACATATCATTCAGATTCAAATTGTAGGCATCACTAGACAGACATGCAGTTCCAACATGAGAAATTTCTAGAGTATTACTATTAGCTATAGTGACTGCTTCAGTACTTGAGTATTCAGTCGGATTGCCAAGATTGTTGAAGTCTGAGGTAACATGATTGGAGGCACCATTGTCAGCATACCAATTTGCATTAGTCATGTTTTCTTGTCTTGTCAGAAAGGGGTTACTTCCATAAACAGTGGCTAGGGCTGTTGGGTGAGGTTGTGTTTTTGGTCTGATTGTTGGGGAAGGGTTGTCCCTTGTTTTGAGGAGAATTAGGAACAAAATCTCTGTTATACCTGTAGAAACAATAGAACGCTATGTGTTCTACCTTCCCACAGACTTGACACACAGGTTTGTTGTTGTTTCTTCCCCTGCCTCGACCTCTGCCATAGCCACCACCACCTCGTTGTCCTCCCCCAGTAGACTGATTGCTGCTATTGGTCTTGTTGTTTTGGTTGACATGTCTAGTGTTTTTCATATTCACTGATGCATTACTGACTTGGTTGAAGCCTACTGTCGTCTTTTGGTTTGACTGATGTTCCAATCTCCTTTCATACAGGAGAAGTTCTGACTACATATCAAGCCACGACATGTCCGCTCTCCCTTGGATCGTGGCCACGATGGCATTGTATTCTTCATCAAGTTCTAGTAGTACCTGTGAAACAAGAGCTCTTTGTGGCACAGGACTACCAGCTTGCTCGAGATTGTCAGCATTCATTTTCATAGTTCGAAGGTACTCTTCCATTTTCAAATTACCTTTTCTGGTTGTTTGAAACACATGTCTCAGATAATCTTCTTCAGCCCTGGACTGAACACCAAAGAGTTGTTGAATGCTAGTCCATAGATCCTTTGCACATTCATATCCCATCACTTGAATGGCAACCTCTGGTGTCATGGGGTTATATAGCCAGCCGAGGAGAAGTTGATCTATAGCCATCCACGCTTCATATTGAGGATTTACCTCAAGTGCTGTCGACGAGCTGGAAGCACCACTGCTGGAGCTTCCTTCTGTGCTGCGCAGAGTAGCTACTACTCCAGTCGATCCAGTCGGTATGCTCTCATCGACCGCAGGTTGTAGAAACATTAGGGGACAAACTTTTTGTCCAGTCAGGTGTCCTCCGATTCGATAACTCCAAAGGGTTGGAAGCGCTAAGTTTTTCCATAGGAGGAAATTGTTGCAATCAAGTTTAATGGAGGTTATCTGATTGAGAAGTTGGTTCAAGGGTGGGCCATTGAAGTGGCTGTGCTGAAAGTGGCTCCCAGGTTTCCTTGATTGACGTTGCTCATTATTCACTATGATACCAATTTAGAATGTAAGGTTGAAGAATATGGCTTGACTCACGCTGCGGACGATAGCACTTAGACAAGGTAAACGATAGCGTCAAAGATAGATGATAGCATTTTATGGAGGTAGACGATAACGTCTGTGGAGGTAGACGACAACTTCAAAAGATAGGCAATATCGTGTAGACGACTGCGACAGGAGGTACACGATAGATGATATCGTATAGACGACTGCGACAGGATGTATACGATATCGTGTAGACGACTGCGACAGAAGGTAGACGATAGTATCAAAAAAGGTAAACGATAGTTTCAATCAAGCAGATGATAGGCAGTAAACAACAGTGGCAAGATAACTTTTCCTTTATGATTTCTTGTATTTGAAATGTACATAAGTAATGTATTTATACAATATGGAATCCCTAATTTAGGAATACAAAAATAACACAATAAACACAAATGGTTAGATATTTGGTTGTAACCAACCTATTCCTTTGGTAAGCCCTATTCTTTTGGTAGATAGGCAAGACTTTGTGTGTTGGCATCCTTAATATCCTTAACACTCAACCACTCCATGTGCACCAAAATTTCAAGGTTAAGAGTATAATATACTAGAGGGGTCGGGGGAAGAGCATTCATACTTCTACTTGTGTCTCATGCATGAGTCCAATCGTTCTATTATGATGGTTGATTTGGAAAACTAGGCAAATGACGAAAGTTCCAAGGTTTTAAAAAAATCATATATGTGAACAAAATTTACACAATTAGATATTTTCGTCATTTTCCAATAACTCTAACAAACTAATAAAATATAATAAGAAGGAAAAAATAGATGGAAATATCTAAATTTGAAAAAAAAATCACATGTTTAAATGCTAATATAATAATATATAAGGCCAAGATCTAACGGAAATATAGAAAAATGAACCAAAATATTTACAAATATAGCAAAATATCACTGTCTATCAGTGATAGATACTGATAGACTACTATCATCTATCACTTATAGATACTGACAGATTAGCAGATGTCTATCAACGTCTATCACTGATATATTGTGACATTTTATCATATTTGAAAATATTTTGAGCAGTTTCCATTTAAACTAATTTTCCATTAAATTAACAGAAATATTCAAGATTTAATTATAGAAACATTAAAAATGTAATAACCATTAGAAAAAAATGGTTCAAATTTTTTGATATCTAAATTTGATTATTAGACTCAAAATAAAAATTTTTGGTTAACACGATGTATAATCGTAGAGAAGAACTGGAATCAATATGTGAAAAGAACTCTGTCCATAAATTTTTGAAGATGAAAATAGAAATAGAAATCCACCAAGATCTTCGGACGGATAGAAAATTTGCAATGGAACAGAAAACGCTTTACCTTCCACAAATTTGATATGCAGGTAGATGAGGTTCAAGTAATAACCTAAAGGTTCTATAGTATATAGATAAGATTGAGTGTCTTATTTTGGTGACATCATGGATATAGCCCATCTTAGAACTATCACAAACGATGTCCAAATCGTTCATGTGGAGACAAACGAGTGGTAGTATCCTATACAATGAGTTTGTAAAAGACTGGACTGTGAAATCATTAATCTCTCTTTGTAACTCTATTGACTAAAGAGATTAATATTTCACAAGATGATCATATGCAACTCCATCTTAATCTTGAGTGAGTTATAAACTCCTACTTGTGACAGCTCGTCCTTTAATTTGTATGGTTGAGAGTAACCCGAGTTATCGACTCAATACGTTTACCATTCTGGGGACTTAACTGAGTGGGGAGTTGGAACATAGTTTCACAAGATGAAATTCGCTCCTTCCTATATAGAGTAAGTAGATTATTAGTTCCCTTAAATGTTGACTTCTGGACTTGAACAATGAAATCTCACTCTCTCATTAGCCCAAGAGGGACTTGGTTTATAGTTGGACCATAAACAAATTGTTAAGAGAATCATCGGTACTTTAAGGATATAGAGATAATTACAATGATAACAAGGATTCCAAAATCAATGGTTTATAGTGGTTTCCCATAGTTAATGAAAATGTTGGTTAATTAATTAATTAATATTGGATCATTAGAGTTTATAATCTATAGGTTCATTAGATCCCCTTAGTAGCTTATAACGGATTAACAAGAACCAAAAGTTTTGAAAAAAAAAAATTAAAATGTCGAATTAATTTAGGAAAACATATGTAAATTATATATGATACAATTAATATTACTAGTATATCCATGATTTTGTGTAAATGGAGCACAAGTTCATGAAAATATAATTTTTCATTGTATCAATAAAATATTAAAATCATATAATATCGCCCAAGCGAACATAACTGATTGGCGTACAAATATTGATAGTTAGGCACAATTTTATATAAGGTTAAAATTTTGGCTCATAAACTTCTAAATTTGCGTCATATATAGTTTTGAATTTTAAAAAAATTACGAATCAGTGACATCTCGATTTATTGTGTCTAATACGTAATACTTGAAAATTTGAGGTTCAATTAGAAACAAAAACAGACTTTTTTTTATCTAATACGATGATTAATTTTTAAGCATTTTTTATATTTTATGAGATTTTTAAATAATAAATCGAAAAGTTTGTATAAAAACTAAAGGTTAAAACTTGTACTAACTTGAATGTAGTAAATAACGAGAAAAAAAAAACTATATCTGAAAATGGGGTTTATATATCTTAATTTTCAAAAATTAAAAATTAATAACCAAATAATTATCAAATAAGTCTAAAATTTCAATAATATTTTTAATATTTTTATATAAACATGTGCACACATGTGAGAAAAATAACGATAGATTAAATTTTTGTAACCCATTATAATTTACAAGTGTGTTAAAATAATATATAATTGAAAATTTAACCAATAAAAATTGATTAATTTAAAACAGAAAAAATAATAATGGGATTAAAATTTTCTAACCCATTACATTTCACAAGTGTGTCAAAATTATACATATATGTAATAGGGAAAAAGAAAATGCAACCACGTAGATCCGAACATTGGATGCCAAAGTACACCTTACTTTTAAACTTGGGAGTACGCCTTCAAATATTCTACATATATACACAAAATTTTTATATTTAGTAAAAAACAAAATATATGAAGGGAATACACTGCTCTCAACTCTTTCATAGATCTGTTCCTGATTAATATAATGTACATAATACATTATAATATATAATTAATTTTGAATAATATTAAGAAGTAAACTATATAATATGAGAGATTTAATGTATGCGAATTTGATTCAAATAACAAAACTATAGGTTAAGAGTTAATATGAAACTACAACTATAGGTTATGAGAGAATTATACATTTGAATACGATTCAAATATTTATTTCATTAAACATAAGATATTTCATTAAATTATTTATTTTATTATAAATATTTATAAATAGGTATTAGATGCCCATGTTTAATGTCCAATGCCAAATGTCATTTTTTATTATCACTTCTGTTGCCCATATATCATTCAACCACTTATACATAGTGTCCAAAGTGTATCACATCCTACTCGCCACTTTGCCTATAAATAGTGGTATTTTGTGGATCTTGAAATAACACACATTGGTGAGAAATCCACTTCAAAAATCCACTCAATTTTTCATATTATCAAATTTTCATGATTTTAGTTATTTTATTTTATTTTACATTTATTATTATATTATATTTTTTCCATATCCGTGTTCTCGTTGTGCTCCATTGTGCTCCTCAATTTCACAACACGTTATCAACACGAGCTTCTGTCGCTTCCCTCGTTAAAGGTAGGTCGATTTTTCCTCTTTATTATAATTAATAGATTATAATTTTAAAATTTTGCATATTTAGTACATAAAAAATTTCTAATATAAATACAATGTTTTGTGATAGTGTTGTCATAACAAACCTTACGAAATTAAAATTTGCAGCCCTTGACATTAATGACAATAATTATTTTTCATGGGTGCTCAATGTCAAAATATACCTGGATGCTATGAACCTGAGAGAAACAATTAAGGAAAAACGACATCCAATTAGGATAAAAAAAATGTAAGTGATAGAAAGAAAGGAAGAGTAAACGATCATTGTCAAAAACTAAACGATCGTTGAGAGGTGAAGGCTAAACGATCATTGAGAAAAGGCTAGACGATCGTTGTCAAATATCTAAACGAAGGTCAAGCGTCTACACGATAGAGGTGAGAGTGTAGACAATGGGGTAGGAGACTGCACGATTGGGTTGAGCGTGTAGGCGATGGAAAGTACACAATAGGATATAGACGATTGGGTTGAAAGTGTACACGATGGAGAGTACACAATACAATGTAGACAATAGAAGAATTTTTCTATACGATAGGTAGAGATAGTAAACGATAGAGAAAATGAATTAAGACGATCGGCCTTCACGATCGGTATCACTCGTTGCGTAGCGCTATTTATTAACATATAAAAAGCCACATGGCAAAGTATCAATGGTCCAACATAACAACCATGAAAGAGAAAATACACGATTAACCACTAACTAGTGGAACCTGAAGCTAAAGAAGAAAATGCAGAGAAGCGAATGGAAAATTTTGTTATTTTCTTCAATAAACATTACACTCATTTATCATCCCCCCGCAAGAGAATAGGAGCTGCCTGACTGTAAGCATGGTCTTCAAACTGAGAAAGCGAGGACTTGGTAAGGCTTTTGTCATGATGTTGCCTAGCTGATCCTCAGAGGGGAGGAATTTAACTGAAAGTTGTTTGGAGGCAACTTTTTCTCTGAGGAAGTGAAGATCAATCTCAAGATGTTTTGTCTGGTTGTGAAGCATAGGATTGGCGGCCATATAGGTGGTGCTGAGATTGTCACAGACCAGCAGAAGGGTGGATATAAGATTGACACCAATTTCAGTGAGAACTGATTAGATCCATAATACCTCAGTGACAGCATTAGACAGACCACGATATTCTGATTCGGCAATAGATCGAGAGACGACCTTTTGCTTAGATGAGGTCCATGAAATAAGGTTGGAACCAAGAAAGACACAGAATCCACTCGTGCTTCGTCTATCATCTGGGCAGTTGGCCTAATCGGTATCTATGTAGCAAGTTAAGGCCAAAACAGAGGACTTGGTTAGAAGAATACCATGATTGGTCGTGCCTTTGAGGTACCGAAGGTGGCGTTTGTTGCTTGAAGATGTGAAGTGGTTGGGGCGTGCATGAATTGACAAACCTTATTGACACTGAAGCTAATGTCTGGTCTGGTCAGCATAAAATATTTAAGAGCACCAACTAGGCTTCTGTATTCAGAGGGGTTGTCCAGTGATTGTCCATCGATGAGTGACAACAAGGCGCCAACGGCCATTGGAAAGTGAATTGGCTTGCAGTCAGTGAGTTATGCACGTTCAAGAAGACTATGAATGTACTTGGACTGAGACAAATGTAAGTGATCCGAAGAGCAAAGCACTTGAATGCTAAGGAAAAAAGATAGATCACCGAGATCTTTAAGTGCAAACTGAGTGTTTAAGCAAGTGATGAAGTGCTGAATAGTTATAGGGCTATTGCCAATTACAATAATGTCATCAACATATATAAGAAAGATAATTAAAGTATGTGAGTTGCGGAAAATGAACATGGATGTATCAGACTTTTCATTGGACAAGCCTCATTGTATTAGACAGGTGCTGAGCTTGGAGAACCATACGCGAGGACTTTGCTTGAGGCCATACAGTGCCTTGTGTAGAAGTAATACATGATCAGGGTGTTGATCACTTATGAAACCAGGTGGTTACTTGATGTATACTTCCTCAGATAGATCGCCATTAAGGAAGGCATTGTGTACGTCAAGTTGCCGAATGATCTAGTTTTGAGACAGAGCAATTGACAGAATAAGCTGAATGATAGTAGGCTTGACAACTGGATTGAAGGTCTCAAAGTAATCGATGCCATAGTCTTGGTTGAAGCCTTGAGCAACCAAACGAGCCTTGTAACGAGCAATCTCATCAGATGGAGTTTGTTTGAGTCTGAACACCCATTTGCTACCAATTCCCTTTCGATCCTGGGGTAGAGCTGCATTATTTCTGATGAGAGCTTCATATTCCTCAAGCATTGCTTGTTTCCAGCTTGGATGAAGGAGACTTTCCTTGTAGGATCGTGGTTCTGTTTTATCCAAGTCAGTAACCTCAGACAGCCAACCCTTTGGTTTAAAAATGCCCATCTTTGACCGTGTAATCATGGGTGGTTATTGGTTGTGAGGGGTAGGGATGGTGTTGATTCTGAGGTGATAGGAAAGTTGGGGTGTGGGGAAGTGATAACAGGCAGAAATGCACGTTATTACAGTGCTAAGTTATTAAGCAATGGAGGTTTGCGTTGATAAAATTTATAAGTTTGCGTCCAGAAAGCATTAAGTTTGTAACATTGCGGTCGCATACGTTCATCGCATAAAAACAGTTAACTTTTGTATTATTGTGCAGAATATACGTTGACGCAAAGCGTAAAATGCGATCACAAGAAATCAACGGTCGAGCGCAGCATTACCGCAAGACCTTGAGGTGATTTGTGCTCGTAAATATCTGCTCAAGAAGGATTGCCAGATAGAGCCGGCACAACTTGGTGGACGCATCTGGGTGAAAAGCATAATTAATCACGATGGGACAGAAAGCCGATGACGGTCGAGTCCAAATTAAGTTGACAAGTCGCTAACGAACTACTGTAGCGAGTACACTCAGCTTTTCGGTGACAAATATTTGGCGCATCAGACAGAGAATTAATGTCATCCCATCAGTGCAATCATAAGAGAGAAGACGTCTTTCACCCCAAAGCTCTATAAATACTGAAGATAACCTTCAGTAAAGGAGTTCGGAGAGTTAGAGAATTTTCCCTTAGATAGAATAGCCTTGTTCATAGTTTTTCTTTTTACTTAGAAGGCGGAGCGAGAGAAGGGAAGAGATGTCGGAAGATCGCTCTGGTCAGCTTGAGAGAGAAACCAGAGGCGTGGAAAAGCAGAGAGAGGGCCAACTCTCGCGAGAGCGAGACTATCTTTTGAACAGAGTAGAAAAAAAATATAAAAGCCTTGGGAAGCAAGAGATTACTACCAGGCTTTTTATTCTCATCTTGCATTGTTATTTTGTATTTCAACGCTTTATCTATACAATGGAACTTCTTTATCTATATCTGTTCACTCTCTTAAAAGCACGCATGAGTAGCTAAATTTATCGAATGGGTTGAGAAGAACTGAGCTAACATGACCTAGGATCTTCATTGCATGTGATTATCTCATTTTATGTTGTGCCCAACATCCCTTTAGAGCTACTCGAGAGAGAGTCTAAAGAAAGAACCTAAGACTTGAGAGAGCTAGGTTAGAATCTAAACTCGAGAGAGCGAGATTAGATCTGCATAAGCGAGAGATAGAGACTTAGAGATAAGCTCTGTTTGCCAACATGCATCGCATGCACCCTAGAGATAGGTTATGATATTATGTGGTCACCTTATTTTTGTGTGTGTCATGTTGTCATCACATAAATAAGAATAGAGGCTTATGTGTAGGTCTTATAGACTCATTGCATATATCACATGCGTTCTAGTACTAGAGGTCGTAGCATTTGCGTTGAGAGATGACTTACTATTGTATGTGTGTTGCATGATCGCATAACATGAACGCATCCTAGGAAGTCTTAGCCGAACCCCTTCTCAACTCGTTCACCGCATATTCATCGCATCCTCCATATTATCAACTCTTTTCGTAACTCCACTGCATACATTTATTTTATACCGCAAACAACAATCCAAAACAACTATTTGATTTACTGGTTACCGTAAATTCTTCTTGAAAATTATCACCGCATACCGTTTTCCTTAGTCCCTGAGTTCGACCCTGGACTTGCCAGGAAACTCAGTGAGATTTATACTTGGATTCTGCTGAGAAAACTTATTGCTCAATGCATTTCCATCACCGTATTTCATTCTATTATTTCATCTCATAGAATAACGCATCAGGAAGCAGAGGGAGTTGGGAGAGCAGAGGTGGATGGTGGTGTGAGAGAGGAAATAATGGGAGCTGGTGGATCGGTTGATGGTTCAGGTGATTGGGGAAGATGGGGAGTGGGTTGGTTGAGTGGTGTAGATGCAGGTGTAGGTTGGGAGGATGGGGATGGTATAGAAGGAGGTAGATAGGGGGGAATGATGGTGATGAACATAGTTGCCTTCAGAATTGGTAATGACCTGATGTAAGGGAGAAGGACTGATTGGAATGGGAATGGAAAGGACTTGAGAGGAAGAATGTGAAGGAGAAGAGATTGATGGAGAGTTAACAAGGAAAGGGAAAGCAGTTTCAATGAAGATGACATGCCTAGAGACATAAATTCAACTGGTTGTGCGATGAAGACAAAGATATCCTTTATGCAAGAAAGAGTAGCCTAAGAACACGCACGGATGAGACCTATATTGGAGTTTATTGTCATTGAACGGCCAAAGGAATGGGAAACAGGTGCAGCCGAAGACTTTAAGCAGTTGGTAATCAGAAAGTTTAGAGTATAAGGTCTCATAGGGAGACTTATTTGCAAGGAGAGGTGTAGGTAGTCGATTGATAAGGTAAATGGCGATGTGGAAAGCAAAGGGCCAGAAGCTATATGAAACAGAGGAGTGGGCAAGCATTGCTACCAACTTCAACGACATGCCTGTTCTTTCGTTCGATAGTGCCGTTTTGTTGGGGTGTGTAAGGACAAGATACACGATGAAGTATGCCAAGTTTGTCTAGTATAGGAGAGAAAGCTTTGAACTCCTATCCTCCATCAGTTTGGATTGATTTAATAGTGATGGAAAACTGATTTGAAATCATAGCTTGAAACTTAAGAAAATAGGGTAGAACTTCAGATTTTGCTTTTATTGTATAGATCCAAGTAAAACGAGAGAAAGCATCGATAAAAAGCAAGAAATATCTATCTCCATTTACTGAATTGATTGGGGAAGGACCCCATACATCGGCATATATTAAATCAAAGGGAGAGGGTAGACGAGAATTAGACGATTGAAAAGGTAAACGATGGCTCTTGGCCATTTGATAGTGTTCACAAACTGATACTTTAGAATTATTTTTATACTTCAGTTTGCATTTAGACAAAACAGAATGAACTACTGGAGGGGAGGGGTGTCCTAAATGACGATGCCACAAAGAGAAATATGTGAGTGTTGAGATGAAGCCAGTTGGATGAGATGAGGAATTGAATGATCGTGTAGCAGATGGATTGACAGAGAGCTTGTATAGGCCACGATCAAGTGTGCCCCGGAGGAATGGACTCTTGGTTTGAAAGTTCTTCATAACAAAGGAGTCATGGAAAAACTCAACATAAGCATTATTATCATAAAATAAATGACCGATGCTAATTAGATTTTGAGATATTTGAGGTGTGTGAAGAACAGAGTAAAGGTGAATCGGAGTATGCGATGTAGATGAAAGAAAAGAGGAGGAACCGGTGTGACAGATGGGAAGGGACTTACCGTTTCCTATGACAACTTGTTCACCACCATAATAAGGGACAGGTTGTTGGATGTTGGACAGGTCAGGGGTCATATGATGAGTAGCTTCGGAATCCATATACCAGTCTTCATCGGGGTGATTTGTTGTTGGAGCAGGGGGAGAAATAATATAGGATAACGACTGAGTTGGGGTTGGTGTTACTTGAGCAAAATGAGCTTGGGGATGTTGAATGGTTCTGTATTTTGGATTGTCAATATTATAGCATGACAGTGCTGTATGGAAAAACTTGTTGCAGATTTGGCATTGTGGCCGATTGGAGGATTGAGATGGTTGATGGGTGGTTGGTCGTTGAGCTCGGGTGGGTGGTCTATGAGATGTATAATTTGTGGTAGTCACAGAAGAGAAAGGAGGGTTAGGAAGAATACTTGGAAGAGATGGAGGATGTCAGAAAGATGACCTGGTAGTTTGCGGCCAGTGAAGACGTCGAGGTTATAGTGAAAGATGGGTGACATTGGCTTGTATTTGTTGGAGTTGGTCCATAGCAGAATGGGATTCTAGCTGACAGTCACATGCGATGAGGAAGCTGCGGACATCTACGATAGATGGGTATCAGTTCTGTTCTGAATGGAGGCATGAACGGATTATATTCATGGCCGAGGCCTTCAAGAATGTATGCAAGATGATCACGGTAAGACAGTGGTTCTCCAATAGCTAAAAATTGGTTGGCAATGTCTTTGATCTTAGCAAGGTATTGAGAGATGCTGATGCCATCCTTTCGTATCTTTTGAAGCTGAGAGCGCAAACCCATTATCCGGGCTATGGAAGAGGATTCATAGACTGTTCGAAATGCTTCCCAGATTTCCAGTGCGGATTCGTATCCGATGATTTCTCCCATTTTATCTTCATTGAGAGAGGAGTAAAACCAGCTCATAATCGTTCGATTACACTTCTGCCAATAGAAGAAATGAGGATTGTGTTGAGTTTGCTGAGGGTCGAGGTATTTTGGTGGCTGAGGATAGGTACCGTCAATGATGCTTTCAAGGCCATAGCCCATGATAAGGTTAAAAAGCTAATTCTTCCAGAGAATGTAGTTTGAATCACTTAGTTTGACAGTGAGGGATTGGGACATATGAGGGAAGTTTACGACGGGGGATTGTGGGGATGGGAGAGTGGGGAAGGGATTAATCGGTATCAGATTTTGAAAAGAATGATGGTTGAGAATACTGGCATAGTGAGGGTGAAGAGGTGGTGGTGGAGGGCCATATTGTGGAGGGTAGAATGGATTTCGAGCAGGGGGAGGGGCACACTGAGTAGCAAGTGGGGTAAATACGAAAAAGATATAGATATAATGGTCGGAGGTAGAACAGTTGAATGAATACTTGGGTTTGATGTCACTAGTAGGGTTGAGTTTTCTTCAGATGTTCCCAAGCTCGACGCCATGAAGAAGGGCAAGATGCTTAAGAGCTCTGATACCATGTAAGTGATAGGAGGAAAGAAAGGGTAAATGATCGTTATCAAAGACTAAACGATCGTTGAGAGGTGAAGGCTAAATGATCATTGAAAAAAGGCTAGACGATCATTGTCAAATATCTAAACGATCGTTGGGAAAAAGGTAAGCAATAGATCAAGCATCTACACGATAGAGGTGAGAGTGTAGACGATGGGGTAGGAGACTGCATGATGTGGAAAGTACACAATAGGATGTAGACGATTGGGTTGAAACTGTACACGATGGAGAGTACACGATAGAATGTAGACGATAGAAGAATTTTGCTATACAATAGGTAGAGAGAGTAAACAATAGAGAAAATGAAGTAAGACGATCGGTCTTCACGATCGGTATCACTCGTCATGTAGCGCTATTTATTAACATATAAAAAGCCACATGGCAAAGTATCAATGATCCAACATAACAACCATGAAAGAGAAAATACACAATTAACCACCAAATAGTGGAACCTGAAGCTGAAGAAGAAAATGCAGAGAAGCGAATGGAAAATTTTGTTATTTTCTTCAGTAAACGTTGCACTCAATTATCAGAAAAAACTATGATTTTCCTTCGCCATCATCTGCATAAGGGATTAAAAATTGAGTATCTTACAATAGAAGATTCCTGTATCTTGAAAAATTTGAAAGAAAGGTATGATCATCAAAAAATAGTTATTCTTCTTAAAGCTTGTTATGAGTGGATGCATTTAAAGCTACAAGATTTTAAATCAGTAAGTGATTACAATTCCTCATTATTTAAAATCAGTTCAAATTTGTTGTTATGTGGAGAGAAAATTACTGATGTTGATATATTAGAGAA
Organism: Benincasa hispida; assembly: GCF_009727055.1. Lineage (NCBI taxonomy): Eukaryota > Viridiplantae > Streptophyta > Magnoliopsida > Cucurbitales > Cucurbitaceae > Benincasa > Benincasa hispida. The sequence continues at coordinate 53,741,091 of NC_052357.1, forward strand.
GATATTTTCTACATTTTATGTCTCAAATATGCTCCTACAGCAACAATATCGAGAGAGATTTTAAACAATATTCTGAACTAATTCCATATCTTCTGCGGCTGAACAAAATAACGAGTTATTGATGAAGAACCACAAATCTCGACCAACTGGAACAACACCATTCCCTAAAATGAATGATGTGAATGTTAATAATCATGGTGAAGGTCATGGTCGTGGTCGAGGTCGTGACCGTAGCAGAGGAAGAAATAATAATTATTTTTGTGGTGGTCATTCTAATCATTCAAACTTCAAAAGAACTATGCAAAATGATGATCACAAAAGGAAAGCTCCATAAGATAAGAGTTCAAAGAATGTTGAAAATAAATGCTTCTAATGCCGAATGACTGGACATTGGTCATGTACTGTCGTACGTCAAAACACTTAGTTGACCTCTATCAAGCTTCCTTGAAGGAAAAAGGGAAAAATGTGAAAGTAAGTTTTGTATACCAGGATAATAATATATTTGACCCATCCCATAAGACAAATTTGGATGTGGTGGACTTTTTTGAATCTTCTGAAGAGAAAATCAACACAACTGATGGAACATCAAACGTTTCTTTTGACTTTGAGAATATCTAGATTTAATGTTGCTGTTTTCTTTTATCTATTTTTATTTTTTTTAGTAAATGTTAAATTTATTATATTCCAAATGCTATTTTTCTTATTGTAATTATTTTCTTTTAATAAAGAACATAGATCACTTTCATATGTTGGATGATTTAAAAATGAGCAAATAAGATCTATGTCTAGCAAATAGTGAAACTATACACACAATACTTACAAATAAAAAATACTTTTCCAAATTGACAATGTTGAAAGCAAAAGTAAATACAATCAGGTTCTACAAACTTGATTGAAGTTTTTGGAAAAGCAAATATTATTTTACCTAGATGGACATAATTTACAATTAATAATATATTGTTCTCTAGTCAATCAAAGAGAAATCTTCTAAGTTTTAAAGATATACGTTGCAATGGTTAACATATTGAGACTGATAGTAAGAATAATGTGGAGTATCTATATATTAACTCTTCTGTCTCAAATAAAAAACGTATATTGAAAAAGTTGTCTGCTTTATCTTCTGGATTGTATTATACTCATATACGAATAATTGAAACATATGCAACAATGAACCTGAAGTTCATGAATCTAGATATATTTTCTATTTGGGCATGATAGATTGGATCATTCAAGGTCTATAATGATGAGAAGAATTATTGAGAATTCAAATGGACACCCATTGAAGAGCCAGATGATTCTCTAATCTAATGAATTATCGTGTGATGTTTGCTCCCAAGGAAAATTAATTATTACACCATCACAAGCTAAAGTAGGAATTGAATCACCTGCATTTTTAGAATGAATTCATGGTGATATATATGGATTTATTGACCTATCAAGTAGATTATTTAGATGTTTTATGGTATTAATAGACGCATCCAGTAGATGGTCATAGGTATGCTTGTTATCAAGTCGAAATCTTGCACTTGCAAGATTACTTGCTCAAATAATTAAGTTAATAGCACAATTTTCTGATTATATGATTAACACTATTCGTCTTGATAACTCTGATGAATTTACATCCCAAGTTTTTTATAATTATTGTATGTCAATTGGGATAAGTGTTGAGGATCATGTAGCTTATGTTCGTACACAAAATGGTTTAGCATAATCATTCATAAAACATTTCCAATTAATTGCAAGACCATTACTTATGAGAGCTACGGTTCCTACATCTATATGGGGACATGTTATTTTGCATACAACATCACTTATATGCATTAGGTCAATAGCTTATCATAAATACTTGTCATTACAATTAACTTATGGCCATGAGCAGGATATTTCCCATCTAAGAATTTTTGGATGTGCAATATTGTTGAGTTTTATGCTCTAAAATTTCTAGATAATAAATGCTATTAATTTATCATCATCAATAAAAAGCTATAGACGTTAATTTAATAAATGTTATTATATTGGATTATGTTGTCTTAATAATCCTAAATCCAATAACTAATATTTAAGGCTTCCATATGAATCTTGAACTGTATGTGGAGACATACAGAGACCAATGTTCAAGATACAGCCTAAAAGGTCTATAGTATAGGGATAAGGTTGGGTACCTTATCCTTGTGACACTATGGATACGACCAACTTTGTATTTGATACAAATGTAATGATCCAATACGTACGTGTAGGTGACACATAGAGATGCCCACGAGGTGGGACGAGGCGAGGATGGGGAAAGCCCTCCCCGTCCCCATCCCCATCCTCCCCCCCCCCCCCCATTCCTATCCCTCTTAATTTTCCCACGGGTCGATAGTTTCCCTGTGGAAAATTTTTTCCCAACATCCATTTTTTTCTAACAATTTTTTTTATTTCAATTAAATATATTTTCTAAAAAATTCCTTAAACATATCCAATACAACTTTCATTTAAAAAATATTATTTCAATTTTGATAATAAAACAATATACGTATTCAATTTTAAAAGATATAATTAAAATGCTAAATTCTCATAATTTTTATAAATTAAATTCAATAATTAGAACATCCTATCTTAAATATTACAACATCTAAGGAATTAAATAATGTCTTAAACTTAAATAATTAAAACCTTCATAATTATCCTACAAGTCTATTAAATATTAATATTTATTAATTTATATTACAAAGTCGGGGTGGGGTGGGGTGGGATCAAGGAATATATTCCCCGTCCCCGCACCCGAATTGCAAATGAGAAAAAAATTCCACCACCCCCCCCCATTCTCGGCCCCATTCAGGGCGGGTCCCCACGAGGCCTCGACCCCATGGGTTTTTCGGACATCTCTTGACACGCGAGTGGAAGTATCCTATGCAATGAGTTTGCATAAGACTGGACCACGAAATAGTAACCACTAGATGTAACACCGGTAACTAGTTAGGTTTCTATGTCAATAGTCACCTAGGCAACTTAATCTTAATCCTAAGTATATTATGAACTCTTGTTTATACAGTGATTGTCCTTTGATTTGTACAGTTGAGGGTAGCCAGTTTGCCAACTCAATATGCCTACCATTTTAGGAACAAAACCAAGTGGAGAGCTAGGAACATAATAATATAAGATGGAATTCACCCTTCCCATTTTCAGGGTAAGTGGATGAGTGTTCAATGGTGTCTCCAGGACTTGAACAAAAGGCCTTACCCTCTCATTGGCCCAAGAGGTTTTTTTTTTTATTATTATTATTGGATAAGATCAATGACTCAACACATTCGTGAAACATGTGGCTTGTTTTCTAATAAAAAACTTCCAAGGATATTATACGAAGACAACACAATATGCATAGCCTAAATCAAAGGAGGACATATTAAAGGAGATAGAACAAAACATATTTTACCAAAACTTTTGTACAGTCGTGATCTCGAAGAAAATTGTGACATCACTATATAACAAATTTGTTCGAAGGATAGCCTGACCGACTTATTTACAAAAGCATTCCCTACCGCAACCTTTGAGAAATTGGTGCACAACATTGGAATGCAGCGATTCAAAGATCTCAAGTGATGTTTCTATGAGGGGGAGCGAATATATTGTATTCTTATAGGATTATTAGATCATATGAAATATGTACTCTTTTTCATTCACTAGGAATTTTTTCCCATTGGGTTTTTTTTTTCCTAGTAAGGTTTAACGAGGCATATTTCATATATTTATAATAGATATCTAAGGAGGAGTATTATAAGGTGTTAGATGTCCATGCTTAGTGTCTAATTTCAAATGTCATTTTTTCATTACCACATATGTTGCTCATGTGTCATTCAACCACTTATGCATACTGTCCAAAGTATACCACATCATACTTTCCACTTTGCTTATAAATAGTGGCATTTTGTGGATCTTGAAATAACACACATTGGTGAGAAAATCCACTTCAAAATTTCACTCAATTTTTCATATTATCCAATTTTCATAATTTTAGTTATTTTATTTTATTTTATTATTATATTATTATATTATATTTTCTTCATACTCGTGTTCTTATTGCGTTCTGTTGTGCTCCTCAATTTTACAACATATTTATATTAATTAAATAAATATCACTTCCTTTAATAAAAGGGAGTTAGAGTGTGGGAAGTAGGGAGTGAAGAGTTCCACTCCATTTCTCTTTTTGAATGCAACGTCTCTGCCATTTTGAAGGAGTTGCATAATTACTGAAAATTTATCCTCTCCATTATTCTTTCTCAATTACCTTACTCTTTCAAAAGAGACCCCACAAGTTAGTACTTACCAAAGTCATATTGAGAAAACCTTTTTGGATGCATGCATCCCTCATAAGAGGAGTTCGATTCACTGGAGAAAAGAGTTTCTATAAAAGTAATCTCTTCTCCTTTTCCTTTCCATGATTAACTATTGAAATTAGGTATGTTTATGATTCTCTAATTTACTAGTTTATGTTTTTTTGAATTTTATTTCTAAACAGAACTCAAAGTAAGAGGCGATCAAAACGTTTCCAAGGGTATTCGATTCTTTCACTTTTTACCCCAAAATTATGAGGGCTAATTACCAAAGTTAACAATATTATCATAAAGCTGACAATAATGTCATATCATTCTTATTATATATGTAGAGGGCCTTGTCCTTATCATATTAAAGATTTGATGCTTCAAACTTTGTTGTGGCAAGAATATTTATATGTATAACTATTTCTCTCGATTCATACATACAATTATGTCTAAAATTGACAATATTATTATACTATTGTTAAGATATATTCAAAAGTACCAGTGTGTTGTTATTGAAAAAACATGCCTTAAAAAAAAATTAATGTGACATTTGATCATACATTTTATTCCCATTAGCATAGCCCCTACTACATCAATTTTTATTGCCTTTTTTGAGAGAGTAATGTGACATTACCATTCTCTATGAATATTAGGAGAAATATTCTCATCAATTTTGATTTTGATTACCTTCTTGATTTTGTTTAATCAAGAAAGTCTTTTAAATTATTATCCAACAACAAAGCTTCAAATTAGGCTTTTTCCACAAGGAAAAAGCTCATTAGGAATTATTACTGGAAGATATTTCTGTGCAGTTTCTTAATGTTTATTTGGGGATTTTTAATGGTTTCAACTTTCACTATAACTTTTCTTGGGAAAAAAGGTAACTTCTTGGGGGAAGAAAGGTTTGTCTTTCTACAACCAATTTGAAACCTGTTTTGAAAAATATGAGTTTTTCTTTTTCTTTTTTTTTGTTAGTTCACATATAAGATATGTGTGACCCTTGAGTTCTGTTTGCATTTGGTAAAATTTTTTATAATTTTAGGTTTTATTTGGTAATTCTTTGATTTTTTTTTTTTTTTTTTTGAAAATTAAGTCTATAGACAATATTTTCACGTCTAAATTTCTTCTTTTATTATCTACTTTTTATCAATCGTTTAAAAAACTAAGCCGAATTTTGAAAATTAAATGGCTTTTAAAAACTTATTTTTGGAATTTGAAATTTGTTTAAGAATTCAATCATTGTATTTAATCAAGATGTAAATTAATATAAAAAATGATGAGGACATAGACTTAATTTTTAAAATTTAAAAATAAAAAAGAAATGGTGACCAAATAAATCTTTAGTTCTTCATGAATAATTTTGTAGACATTTTGCAAGGATAAATTTGTTTAGGTTTCAAGTTGTGAAGACTACAAATTTTATTAGTTGGGTTTTGCACTTCCATTTAAACCATTTATGGGCTGAGTTATATAGTATATAAAACGCTAAATTATTTTTTTTTTAAAAAAAATTATCTCTGAACTTTGTAGGTTGTTTCTAAAATATCGTTCAATTTTTAAAATTTTTAAACATACTCTTAAATTTTTTATTAAAAAAGTAGAAAAAAAAATTTTACTATTAGCATATAAATAAAAACCATTTGACTTGGTATAAAAATAATTCCAAACTTTCAAAAGTTGTATTAATATCCTTTAATTTTTTTAAAAAAATAATAATAAATACCCTTATCATTCCCTATCTACACCCATCACGGCCACTCACTTGACACGTCCATTTTACCATTTTACTAGAGTCTTCCCTCATTTGATCTAACACTTTTCTATTTTTCATCCTTTTTTTCTCCTTTCTTTTTCAATATCCTCCTACTCTCCTTCTTTGCCTCCTCCATCCTTTGATTCCTTTCTTGGTACTGATTTTATTCTTCATGTTTCTTAGGTACAGAGAGAATCTAATGTCGTTTAATAGACCCCTAACCTAAATAAATAATATTTCTAAATTCACCAAACTACTACTTACACTACTAGATAGTACAAGTGGCAAGCACAGGGTCGAACCACAGAGAGGCCAAGAATTAAATCTCTGCTAAGTTAATTTTATCTGTGGAAAGCAGTAAAAACGAGGGTTTTGGTTTTATTGACAAGAAAACTAAATGTGGAAAAGTAAGATAGATTGAGAAAGAGAGAGATCGAATTCAAGATTACCTTCGTCGGTTTAAAGACCTAGGGTTTTCTATGAATCTCATCATCGATTAATTATGAAAATAATCATGAATTAACTATTTCTTAAATCAAATCAAATATAGAGACAACCCATACAAACTCTCTAATGAGCATCAACATGTCGTTAATCCCTAAATTAATTAAGCTCGTTACAAAGGTAATTTACTTAGTTAATTGCATTACTTTCTTGGATCGATTAAGACATTAAGCAAGAACGACCAATTCTATCCTAATATATTTCCAATCATTAAGTTTTGTTATCAATTAGGTGATCCTAGATAGCCTAGAAATCATATCATAATTCAAACTAAAACTCATTGCTACTGAATTAAACATGCTTTCAATGCAATTACGGACATAAAAAATACACATAGCAAAGACAAACATATAAGAAATTTGAGTCGTCAATTCATCAATCCTATATGTTTGTGCTAGGAATCGAATCAAAGAATGGAAATCACAAAGAAACATAAAGATTCAATTAAAAATTTATAATAAACCTCAAAGAATTCAAGAAAAATCCCTACAAACCTCAAAAACCGACGTCATGGCCTTCAAACATTCATCAAATCTGACTCACAATGTCAAGGTTTACAATTACAAGTCAAAATTAAAGAAAGTCTCATGAGTTTTGGCCTGGAATTGTCAAAACCAAGCAACATGCTCTCTAAGACGCCCTTGTCGATTCATACAATGGTCGCAACATTGCAATGCTAGTAAGAGTATCAACGCTCTTGTCGATTCAGACCTCAAGCGTTGGAGTGACGTTGCAATTTTGGTGCGACGCTGCGCTACGACAAGCCACCATCCTCGTAGTGTTGCAATGCTATTGGGCAATATTGCAACGCTGCTCTGTATCCATGCATTCTGCCTTTCAGCATTACACTAGAGTGTTGAGCGAAGGGTGCAACGCTACAATCAGGGGTATTTTAATCATTTCACCTCCTTTGATGCTTAGATGCTCAAATGACCTCCAAATTGCTTCAAATTAACCTCGTTTGACATATTAAGCTCGATTCTACCTCTTTGGTGCTCAATACCTACAAAACAGGATAATCAATATGTAAAATACATTAACGAGCCTAAATCAAGCTAAGAATTATATCTCTTTTTTAAAGCTATCAATGTTACCAGTTTGATTTTTGTTTTATCTCCAAAGAAAAAAAAAACTATCCTCGTCAGTTAACATATACATACTACAACAAGAAGAAATAGAATAATGAAACTACAAAGGGACCTTAGGATTTAAATGTTTTGATGCGGTTGCACGTTGTATTGAGTGTGTGTTAATATGTCATTCAAGTATAATACACAAAAAGACAAGACACATTGAGAAATAGATACAAATTTAATTTGGATCATAATCTTGAGGTCACAACGAGTAGGAGAGAAAATTTCTTTGTTTCGTTATCTTATTTTTAGCTGAAGTTTTGAAAGTAAAAAAAAAAAAAAAGTTTTAGTATAAATTTTATTTTTGTTTTTAGAATTTGACGATGAATTCAAATGTTTTCTTTAATTAGGAAAAATTAAAAGCCTTGTAAATAAATTGTGAGAAGAATAAGCATATTTTCAAAATAAAAAAATAAGACCTCATTTAGTAATTATTTGGTTCTTTTTTTCAACTTTTGACAATTATGTCCTATAAACAATTCTTCAGCCTCCAAATTTTTGTTTATGGAATTTGGTTAAGAATTTAACTCTTGTACTTAAGAAAGATGCAAATTATTACAAGAAATTAATAGAAAATACACTTAATATAATTTTCAAAAATCAAAAACAAAAAACGGAATGGTTCATAAACAAGACCTAAATGAGTTATCAAAGCTTTGTTTTAGTCCAACATATATCAATTATGATATCTCTAAATTTTAGAGGTCGTAGGTACATCAACTAAAATTTCAACTTAATATTTGTATCCATTTAAACTACTTTTACACTTAAATCAATTAAGTGAATCATAAATTTCACAATGTATAATATACTTCTTTATTTTACTAGAAAAGTATGATATAATTTTATTGCAAATAATTAATGTAACATTTTTTTCATTCATTTTGAGCGATTTTTGGCGATGGGAGTATTATTTTATTCTTTAATCAACCGGTGGCCTCTTTTCTTTTTCCCAATTTAATAATAATAAAAAAATCTCTTGAATTCAATTTAAAATCTTTTCGATTTTTATGGTTGAATAAACACAATTAATCACAATACACCTCTATTTTTATTCAGATTCCAACATAATTTTTCGAAACATATTATAAATTATATTTCAATTATACAATTTTCTGTTTTATGATTATCTTTCATTTATTAGAATAATAGAAAATCATATAATCGGTTATATATGGTTTAGGTTTAAATTTAATATAGAGAATTATATTTCAACGGTATGTATTCCTTTTTTTGAGATCAATGTTTAATTTTGATATTTTCATTTGTTGAACTTAAAAAAAAAATTAATAGAGCAAGATAATTTGTCACATGTATAATATCCCAATGCCCGACAAGCCAAATCAGCTCTACTTTAATTTGGTAGCAATTAATTTTTTATATTCAAGGAAAGATGAATAAGCATGAGGTTCTAATATTTTGATGTCTTTGATTATCATATAATAGTATAATATATTGTTTTGGATATACACCTTTTTGAAAATGGAAGATTAATAGACTGTTTTAGGAAAGATATCCTTTTGAAAAAATCTTGCCATTTTCTAGCCAAATTATTTGAGATTTGATGCCAATAATATACATACATATAATATATTCATTTAGGCTCACTAATCATAATTATGCTTTAAATCTTTAATTAATCCCTTCATTTATTTTGTATATATACCTTCTAGATGCTTATTATAAACTTTGTTTTGTTTGATACTTAAACCTATTATCATGGTAGCACTTGCATTATCTTAAAAAGGTATGTGTTTATATTGTGTCCATACTACTAGAGAGAAGAGATTCTAGTATTTATCTCCATAAATAAGATTTCAAATTGTTATGTTAAAGGCTGATGATGGTTGGATTCTTCGTCAATCTAAAATTCTCTCTTAAACATATGTTTTAAAATATCAAAAATTGCATTCGATAACAATTTATTATTTTTTTAAAGAAACGTTATCTATTATTTTAAAAGTAGATTTCGAATAGCCAAATTTGAGACAATAAACAATTTAGGTTTTGTTATGAAGGCAAAAGCCCAAGAAATTAAAACAAAACATATACATTAAAGATCGAATTCACGTTGTCTCCATAAGACAAATTTACTCACCCTAGTATCTGTGTTTAGAGAGTAATTTCCTCCCAGGATAGAACAAGTCACCTTTCTTATGGATGTAGCACCCCGTCCACAAGATCAATGAATTAAACTTTGTGGATATACCGAACTTGCACAAATTTATAAAAAGGGGGAAAGTTTTATGAGAGAAAAAAATGCTTGTGAAAAGAGTTAAGAAAACCAAATGAAGAAATGGCATATTTATAGACTAATTCGTGGCCATTCTTGGCCATTTTGAATAGTCGTGTCCTTTCAATTTGGTTATTTATAAAAGGATGCAACCATTTATCAAAGAATATAACTTATGGAATTAAAAAGATATAACCCTACATGAAGAGTTACATACTATTTATTCCAACAATCTTATAGCACTGAAAATGTGTTATCTTCTTCCAATTTACTCAAGGTTATTTAGCTACTTAATTTGATTAAATTGATCATTTTGTAGGACTCAAGTGCAATAGTAGTCGGATTAAGCGTTCGGAACAAAAAAGCGCCAAAATGACGAAGTTAGGATCTAAATTGATTAAATGACGAAGGAGTGAAGAATGTTGCCCTGCCGAGCGTTGCAACGCTCTCATTAAACCTAAGTCCAATGCTAGATCAATGCTAGAAGCCAGAATGCTCAAATGCAGATCAGCATTGCAACGCTGCCCCAAGTGTTGCAACGCTCTGGAGATGCCCCAATGGCACCATTGCACCGCTCGTCAACGTTGCCCTCTAACGCTCTAGGACAGAATAGGCAGTGTTGCAACGCCTGTCTCTTATACACATCTAGATGTGTATAAGAGACAGATGCCACCATTGCACCGCTCGTCAACGTTGCCCTCTAACGCTCTAGGACAGAATAGGCAGTGTTGCAACGCTACGTGGTTTGATGGACGTATAGCCCCAGTGCACGCGCAACGCAGCATCAGGCCAGCACTGCACACTTGCCTAACGCTCGATCATTATGCGCTAGCGTTGCGACGCTATGGTAGTTTTATAAAAGAATATTTTTGGTCAGCAGATGAGAGGAAGAACCGAGTACACCGATTTTTGAATGTCGTCGCTCTGTCTAGCCTAGTTTTAGTTTCCTTTTACACCAAAATTCTTTTAAAAAAATCTTCCCCTTTTGCCAACTGTATTGAATTCAAGCATGATTCAAGACTAAAGGGTAAGAACTTAGCTTGGGTTTATTAGTTTAGTTTAGTTCTGATTCAATTCTTGGGACTCGTGTTGTAATTCTGTGAGTATAATTATGAATTTATGAGACTTTATCTTGCACATATTCTTCAATTTTCATGTATGGGATAATTTGACAAACTAGCTATGCATGTTTAATTTATTGCTTTGATTAGCCCTAATTTATAATTGTTAGGTGGTCATCACCTAGAAGCATGAGTTAAGTTAGCTTTTTGTGTTAATTTGGGATTCTAATTAGCAAGTATTTACATTCTAACTTCGATAAATCTTGCTAAATTAATTGGTTAGATGATGGAAATCAATTAATTAGCTTAGCTTTGCCTTGAATCTTAATGCCTATTGATTGATTGATTGGTTGAGGATTCTCGATTTTTTGTTAACTAACTTGATTTCATGGACTACCAAGTAGGATTTTAATCAAGTAGGCTAAATAAAAATTCAAATATCCTCACACATCTTTTGATTAGTCTGTGATAGAATTGATGAAGAATGAGCTAAGCTATAATTACCCAAGCTAAGTATTTGTTCGATTGATAAATTTTTGCATTCGTTTATGTTGCGCACTTTTTTTTGTTCTCAAGCAATTTATTTCCGAATTTCTCATAAGATTCCCCACTTTTGGTTACTTCCTACAAGTTCCAATCTTTGAGGAATCCATATTTGGCTCTCTGATATTCGACCCCAGACTTACTACTTATACTACTAATTAGTATAAGGGGTTAGTTCGGTGCATACAAATTTTATTTGCGTAGGCGCGGGTTCACGGTGAATCCGGAGGTCGACCAAATTGGTGTCTTTGTCGGGGAGCCAACAGAATCCTTGATTTCTTTTAAACTTGTAGTATTTATCCTTGCTAATCAATTTTCTCTTTTAGTGCATGGCCCACACTCCCAAATGTGCTAAACAATTGTATTTTGTAGAGATTTCCAGAGAGGAGCGGAGAATCAGAAGAGAAATGAGACAACAAGCTATGCTTGATAGAGAGATTCGTGTTGAAGACACATTGGGAGAAGAAAGCATTCTTGAAGATTTTCCAGTGATACCTGAACGAGAAAAAACCCTCAAGGAACTTGCAACACCTGACTTCACTCAGCAGCCCTTGTGCAATGCCTATCCTAAGACGATAGGTAACTTTGAGATTAAATCTGGCTTAATTAACTTACTTTCTGCATTTTTTGGTCTATAAGACGAGGATCCGCACAAATACATGAAGGAATTCTATGTGGTGTGCAATGGGATGAGATCTAATGGGGTAACCCAAGAGCAGATAAATATAGAGCATTCCCCTTTGCATTGAAGGGAGATGCCAATGAGTGGCTCTATATTTTTCCACCAAGGAGCATCACGTCCTGGGAAGAATTGCAGAGGCAGTTCTTGGAGAAGTTCTTTTTAGTATCCCGAGCTGCTAGTGTCAGAAGGGAAATTTATAGCATCACAGTTCGATAAGGAGACCCTTCACGAGTATTGGGAACGATTCAAAAAGATCTATGCCAAGTTTTCCCATCATCAGATCTCAAATAATCAACTCTTGATCCAGTACTTTTATGAGGGACTAATGCAGACCAACAAAAGCAGCATAGATGCAGCTGCAGAAGGAGCCTTAGACAATAAAACCCCGACTAAGGCTATGAATCTAATAGCCACCATGGTTGCAAATTCTCAACAATTTGGAACTAGAGTTACAGTTAGTGTCAAATTCGCCAATGAGGTAAGTGAACTTAAGAAAGAAATATCTGACTTAGTTTCTATTGTAAAGCAATTGGCGAAGGTGGAGACTGGACAGCCCTCTACTGTTTGCCAAGTATGTCATGGGACTGGCCATTCAGCTGACATTTGCCCAAGTGCTCCGCAAGGAGCAATTCCTAAGGTAAATGCCATTGGAGGCTATAATTATAATGGGCAAAACAGAAGGCGGGACCCATTCAGTCAGACTTACAATTCTGGGTGGAGAGACCACCCAAATTTCAAATGGGGAGGACAGAATGAGCAGGCTCGGCTTAGTAATGGAGCTCCGTCTTGTATAAGTATGTCCGTAGAAGATATGGTTAAAAGTCTTGCTGATAATAATTTAAAATTTCAGAGTGCCATTGATGCTTTAGAAACCCAAGTCTCTCAACTAGCCACCTCGATGAGTAAATTGGAGAGACAGTCTAGGAAACTCTCATCTCAACCAGAATCAAACCCTAGAGAAAATGTAAGTGTAATCACGTTGAGGAGTGGCAAGGAGTTGAAACCACCTACTGAGCCAAAGGAGCCAGAATTGGGGAGTCCAAGAATTTCTTCTTCAAATTCAACCGTCTTACCACCACAAAATAAACAGGGAGTATCTTCTCACCCTTATCCCCTTTTAGATGCATATGTACCTAAAGCACCTTTTCCTTCCAGGCTTTCAAGGCCAAAGGAACCAACTGTAGACAAGGACAAGGAGCTTTTGGAGATGTTTAGAAGGGTGGAGAAAAATATTCCTCTCCTCATTGCAGTCAAGAAAATCCCAGAATATGCCAAATTCTTGAAGGAACTCTGCACGAGGAAGAGACAAGCCAAGGAAAAGGAGATAATGGTGGTAAGTTAATTTGTGTCCGCAATCCTTCAAAAAAAACTTGCCATAAAAACAAAATGATCAAGGTATGTTTTCTCTCCCTCGCATTATAGGTAAAAAGAAAATTGATAGGGTCATGCTAGATTTGGATGGATCAATAAATGTTATGCCTTGTTCAATTTATCAAGAATTAAAATTGACAAACCTAACAGAGACTGGAGTTGTCATTCAATTAGTTGATAGGTCTTTTATACACCCATTAGAAGTTATAGAGGATGTCCTAGTTTAGGTCAATAAATTGCTTTTTCCTGCTGATTTCTATGTTCTTAAGATGGAAGAGCCCACATCTATCTCATCTGGATCCATCTTTCTTCGGCGGCCTTTTATGAAGACGACCAAGACTAAGATTGATGTGGATGAGGGCACTTTTTCGAGGAACAAGAGAAGCAATTGGTGGAGGTATTGCAGAAATACAAGCTGGCCATTGTATAGACATTGGCCAACATAAAAGGTATTAGCCCTTCTGTGTGCATGCATCGAATTTGTTTGGAAGATGGAGCTAAGCCTTGTCGACAGCTTCAACGATGACTGAATCTTGTCTTGAAGGAGGTAGTAATGAAGGAGGTCTTGAAACTCCCAAATGCAGGTATTATCTATCCTATTCCTAATAGTGAGTGGATTAGTCCTATTCGTGTAGTGCCTAAGAAAATGGGTATTACTGTGGTAAAAATGACGAGGGTGGTTTAATTCCTATTAGGATTCAGAATGGGTAGAGGATGTGTATAGATTTCAGGAAATTAAATGTTGTAATTAGAAATGACCACTTCCACACCCCTTTCATTGATCAGATGCTTAAAAGGCTAGCTGGTAAGCCCTTTTTTTGTTTCCTTGATGGTTTTTCGGGTTTCTATAAGATCCCGATTAAATAGGAGGACCAACAGAAGGTGACCTTTATATGTCCCTACGGCACCTTCGCCTTTAGAAGAATGCCATTTGAACTATGTAATGCTCCTGGCACCTTTCAGCGCTGTATGATGTCCATATTTTCTGAGTTTATTAAAAAATGCATGGAGGTTTTTATGGATGACTTTACTGTGTATGGAGACTCATTTGCTGATTGTCTGTCTAATTTGTCTAAGGTGCCAGAAAGATGCATTAAGTCTAACTTGGTTCTTAATTTTGAAAAATGACATTTCATGGCCTTACGAGACACAGTATCTGAGCATGATATAGAGGTAGATTCTGCTAAGATTAATGTTATTGCTAAGCTCCTTTACCCTACAAATGTGAGGTAGTTCGTTCGTTTCTTGGTCATGCAGGTTTCTATCGCAGGTTCATAAAAGATTTTAGTAAGATTGCTTAATCGATGACCTCTCTTCTTCAAAAGGATGTGGCCTTTGATTCAATGATGATTGCAGGAGAATTTTTGATGTGCTAAAGAATGCCTTGTCGTGCACTCCGGTTATTCAAGCTCCTCGTTGGGATCTTCCTTTCAAGATCATGTACGATGTGAGTGACCATCATGTAGAGCAGTGTTGGGGCAGAAGGTTGATAAGAAACATCACGTCATCTATTATGGTTCAAAGACCACAACCTGGCTCAGTGAAGCTACACCACGACGGAAAAGAAGTTTTTTGCTGTTATTTTTGCTTTAGAAAAATTTTGCTCTTATATAATAGGATATGAAGTTGTTGTTTTTTCTGAACATGCACCTCTACGCTACTTGATGTCAAAGAAGAAGTCCAAGCCCAGATTGCTGAGGTGGGTTCTTCTCCTCTAGGAGTTTAACCTAAGAGTTCATGACAGAAAGGGATTCAAGAATTCCATTGTCGATTATCTGAGTAGAATAGTAGCTGATGGAGGTTGTCTCAGTTCTGATGGAGATTTCCCTGACCACACTTTGATGCACGTAGATGATATTTCTATGACTTCCTGGTATGCTGATAATGTGAACTACTTAATCACTGTGAGTTCCCTCATGGTATGAACAAACATAGACAGGATAAAATCAAGAGTGAGTCAAAGTATTACATTTGGGAGGACTCTATTCTGTGGAAATTCTGTAATGATCAAGTAGTTAGAAGGTGTACCCCTAATGATGAGTTATTTTCTGTCCTTGAATTTTTTCAAAAGCATGCATGTGAAGGACACTTCAGTCCCAAGAGAACGGCCAAGAAAGGCTTAGCTTCTGGTTTATATTGGGACACATTATTTAGGGATGCATATTTTCTCTGTAAAACTTATGAGCGGTGTCAGAAATCTGGTGGATTTTCCCGTAGGAATGAGATGCCACAATTCCCTACCCTTTTTTGCAAGATATTTGATGTTTGGGGAATTGACTTTTGGGACCTTTTCCTTCTTCTTATGGTTATAAGTACATTTTATTGGCAATGGACTATGTTTCCAAATGGGTGGAAGCAAAGGCCACAATTACTGATGATGCTAAAGTGGTTGCAGGTTTCTTCAAGACTAACATTTTATGCAGGTTTGGTTTCCCTAAAGCATTCATCAGCGATCAATGATCACACTTTTGCAATCAGGTCATTTCCTCCTTGTTGAAAAAATATGGTGTTCAACATTGTATCGCCATCCCATACCACCCTCAAACTAATGGGCAGGCGGAGGTGTCTAACAAGAAAGTAAAAACCATTTTTGGAAAAGGTGGTCAACCCAGGAAGAAAGGATTGGAGCCCTCCGATTAATTGATGCTCCATAGGCTTGCAGGACAACTTTCAAGACTCCTATTGGGATGTCTCCCTACCGAATGGTTTATGGTAAGGCTTGCCATCTTCCAGTTTGAATCCAACACAAGGCTTATTGGGTAGTCAAGAAGTGCAATTGGAACTTAAAGGCAACTAGGGAGGCCAGACTTCTACATCTTCAAGAGTTAGAAAAGCTGAGGTTAGAGTGTTTTGATAATTCTTTGATTTACAAGAAAAGAGCGAAGGACCTTCATGAAAAAATGATTGCACCCAAGGAGTTTCAGGTAGAGCAAAATGTACTTCTATATAACTCTCGATTCAAATTTATGCCTGGTAACATCGATCCAAATGGCTTGGACCATTGGTGTTTCTCACGTTTATCCTTATGGTGTAGTAGACATTGTTAATCTTGAGACAGAGAATGTTATTAAGGTTAATGGGCATAGGTTGAAGGTCTTCCATGATGGCGACTCGTTGGACTGCTTTGACATCGGCTACCAGTTGGACTCACCAGTCTACATTTGAAATCGAGCCATCATGGTCGAACAACCGACCATAAATATTTGCACTACCTGGAGGGAATCAGGATTTAAATTTACTTGCTTTGTAGGATTAGATTTCGATTCAGTATTTTCTCTTTTTGTTTTCCATTTATTTTGTTAAGCCTAATTATTTCTATTATTTTTGTTTGCTATGATTTTTGGGGAGAAAAGGAGTTAAGCCAAGTATCCTACACCCTTTCTTCACTCCATTGTTCAGGGAAGTATTATGATCCCTCGTAGTTCATTTTAATCACATTGGGGAAAATGTGTGTTTTAAAAGTTGGGGGTGGAATGTTTGGATTTTCTTTGAGCTATTTTTGGGCTGAATTTTTTTTTTTTTTATTTTGATGATATTATATGGGATCCTAAAGTGTTATGCACGGGCAATGTTTGCTTGCTTGATTGAGTTTGTCTTATTGTTTTGTTCCTTACGATGACTAGTCTATGGTGCACTCGAATGATTTTTTTTTTTTTTTTTTTTGCATTAGAATAGGTTGGATGAAAGGATTCATAATTTTCATGATGTTTTTTTAAAAATTCTGCTTAATTTTTTTATTACATCTCCAAGCCCTTTGCATATCTATCTTGACCTGATTGCTTGCTTAGAATTGAATTATGAGACCGTAAGTTTGTTGTCACTCTATAGGCCATGGTGATAGATATTTGTCTTTTTGTGGTTCAATATAGTAATGCATGCTTGAGATGTAGTCAATTGATGTCACTGTCGCCTAGTAAAAAAAAGGAGAGAGAGAATTTTCATTTATGCATATTTAAAGGTCTAATCTTCTTCTTCAAGGGTACGATTAACCTGGGGCAACCATGACACCCGTGGTTTTCCTCTGAGCTAAAGTATCCTAGAGGAATGACGCTTAGGCACTTTTAAAGAGAAATTAGCCCATAGTTGGATGACTCGCATTGTTGGGTTTTATGTCCTAAAACTCACAGTTTGTAAAATGATAAACATTTTCTATAATCAATGTACTTATTATTGATTTCATAAATTGTATGAAAGTCTAAATCCAATAAACTAAGACCCATGACTATTGTATGAGTACTTAAACTTTATGTGGAGACATAAGAGTGGATGAAGTTCGAGTAAATAGTCAAAATGATCTATGGTACATGAATAAGGATGGGTACCTTATTCTAGTAACACCATTGGATGCGGCCTACTCTGTAGTTGTTACAAAGAGTTGTAAAATACTACATAGATGTGATCCTAATTCGTACATGTTATGATATGAGGAGTGGGGGTGTCCTATGCGATGAGTTTACATAAGATTCGAACCAAGAAATAAGTCACTCTTACTTTATAATGTTGTTTACTGTATAAGACTGACTATTTCACCTAGATGACCTAGGTAACTCGATCTTAATCCTGAGCTAACTATGAACTCTTGTTTATTCAAGATTGCCCTTAGATTTGCATAGGTGAGGGTTGGCTCAACAGCGTTGACTCAATAAGACTCCCATTTCAGGGGTAAGACCGAATAGATAGCTAGGAACATAGGGTGCAAGAGGAAGTTCACGCCTACCTGATTTAGGGATAGAAGAAAGGTTGTTCTCTCAAGTACTGAATCTAGGTCTTGAACAAGGGGCCCCACCCTCTCACTGGGCTGAAAGAGTTTGGTTTAGTGATTGGATCACAAACCAGCTGTTCATTAGAGGATCAGTAGGAACTTGAGGAATAAGACATAATCTCGGGGTAAAACAGATATTTGACTCAGCCGTTATTACGAACAACCTGTGAAGGGTCGATTTGCTGATTATGGTTAAATCATGTGGACATAATATATCTACAGTGAGGGGAGTGCAACTATGGGCTTTAATGGAGTGACCCATTAGTTAATGAATGGGGATTAATCTGGTCTAATGAGTTTAGCCAATTAATCTTGGATCATTAGAGTCCATGATCTGTAAGTCCACGAGGTCCCCCTACGAGCTCGTAACGAACTAGCTATAGAATAGTGTGATAAGTTAATTTGAAACGTTCAAATTAGAATTAAGGGGATTAGTAATTATATGAGATATAATTATATGTTTAATTTGGGAATTAAACGGAATAAAAGATATATTTAAATATGATTTAAATATATAAAGATGGATGTGTGTAAAAAATAATTTAATATTTGATATTAAATTAATTAAGTTTTATTTAAAAATTAATTTATGAAATTAACTAAATTTTTCAGTTTTAAAATCAAAAATAGATTTTATAAAATCAACTTTTGATTTTTGATAAAATTGGAAAATATAAAAACAAAACACAAATAGAAAAAAATTGTTTTCCATTATCCATCTTTCAACATGCTCACACAAAAGCATCATCTTTGCCTTGTCTTTCTCCAAGCATGAGCTGCAACTCATGCAACTCTCTCACTTGCATGTTGATCTGTAATATAATGAAGAGTTTGGAGTAAAATTCGGGCATGCAATCTATAGAGAATTTTAGAGAAAATTCGGGTTGAAGAAAGGGTTCTTCACCAAGATTGCTGCTGTGAGTATTTCTCCTTCATCACTTGATTCAAGCTTGTTTTGAGTCACACAACTCAATCTAGAGTACCAAGAGAATAGTGGGGATAATCTTGAGGTGGTCTATGATAAGATTCGGAGAAGATAGCAGTTGGAGAAGGAGCTTTGAAGAAGTTCTACAAGAGGTATGTCTTAAAACTCACTTGTTTTCTGAAAAAGCATACTTTATAATTTGCCAAAATTAGTGAACTAGAGTGCTTAGAAGATCCTTGTGCTTCCGTTATTGCTGATGCAATTCTACACGCATGACACCCATGTGGGCAAGCCAAAACAAAAGTTGGTTTCCTAGATTAAGTTTCCCCTTTGAGCTTTAAAAAAAAAAAAAGAGAGAGAGATAATAATAATAAACGAGAAAGAAAAACATGTAGTAAGGAGATGGATGATTAGATTTTGACTAATCCAATTTTATGTCATTACTACTTTAATTTAGGAAAGCTAATTCAGGACCCTTCGAGCCAATTTAGAAGGAAAACAAATGGAAGATTCATAAGGCAATTCTGGGCTTGCTCTTGTTCAAAATAAATAACTTTGACCTTGAACTTGCATTAAAAAATTTAAATTAATTTTCAAACCGTTCATGAAATGATGAAATGCTTTTTTATTACCTAATCGATTGTAAAATTAATTCTAGTTGACTGTTAAGGCTTGAGTAAGGAATATTCTAGTTTGACAAACTGATTATCTTTTGCATGATTGCTTATTTTAATATGCTTGAGGATGATCAGAAATTAAGTTGGGGGTATTTGATAGCACTGGCAATGTGTTATCTTCTTCCAATTTACTGAAGTTTTTTTAGCTACTTAATTTGGTTAAATTGATCATTTTGTAGGACTTAGATGCACAAGTAGTCAGATTAAGCGTTAGGACAAAAAGGCGCTAAAATGACGAAGTTAAGAGCTAAATTGATCAAATGACGAAGGGGTGAAGAATGTTGCCCTGTCGAGCGTTGCAACGCTCTCATTAGACCTAAGGCCAATGCTAGATCAACGCTAAAAGGAAGAATGCTCGAATGCAGGGCAGCATTGCAACGCTACCCCAAGCGTTGCAATGCTCTAGAGATGCCCCAACGCCACCGTCGCATCGCTCGTCAACGTTGCCCTTCAACGTTGTAGGACATAATAGGCAGTGTTCAGCGCTGCAACGTTACGTGGTTTAACGGACGCACAGCCCCAATGCGTGCGTAATGCAGCGTTAGGCCAGCATTGTAACGCTTGCTTGACACTCGGCCATTATGCACCGTAGCGTTGCAATTTGTGGCAGTTTTATAAAAGAATAATTCTGGTCAGTCGATGAGAGGAAGAACCAAGTACACCAATTTCTGAACACTGTCACTCTATCCAACCTAGTTTTAGTTCCCTTTTACACCAAAATTCTGTAAAATTTCTTCCCCTTTTGCCAATTGTATTGAGTTCAAGCATGATTCGAGGTTAAAGAGTATGAACTTAGCTTGGGTTTATCAGTTTAGTTTAGTTCCATTTCAATTCTTGAGACTCGTGTTGTAATTCTGTGAGTTTTATTATGAATTTATGAGACTTTTGTTGGGGTTGATGCCCTAAATCTCGGAGGGTCCTGTAGTTTGTAAACATGTATATGAATAAACATTTGTGATGTAATAATATGAAATATTTTATTCACTATTGTCTATGAAATATGAGATATTTTATTCACTACTGTCTATGAAATATGAGATATTTTAGTTGCATTAACCACAAACCAATAAACTAAGATCCCTAGTTATCTTTATAACTTAACCATGTATGTGGAGACATACAAGTGGATCGTGCCTCAAGTAATAATCTAAATGGTCTGTAGTATATGGATAAAGGAGGGAAACCTTATCTTAGTGACACTATGGATACGACCCGCTTTGTAGATATTACAAGTGTTGTAAAGTACTACAAATAATCTGATCTTGATCATTCATGTAGAGACATGCGAGCGGAGGTATCCTATACAAAGAAGTTTGTATAAAACTGGACCACGAAATGTTTAGTCTTGTTATATAACACCGTTCATGACGACTTTCATTTCACTAGGATGACCATAGGTAACATGACCTTAATTCTGAGTGAGTCGGGAACTCTTGCCTATGAGGGCGGTCCTTTGATTTGCATGGGTGCGAGTGGCTAAATCTCCGACTCAAACCTACCACTTTGGGAATTTGTCTGATTGGGGAGCTGGGAACTCAGCTAAACAAGACGAAATTCACTCCTTCCCGGAAGCAGGGGTAAGTAGATAAGTTGCTCTCTAAAAGGCTGATTCTAGGGCTTGAACAATGTGGCGCCATACCTTATCATGGACCGAGAAGTGTTCACTCATAGTAGGACTATGATGTATTGTTCATTAGAGAAATCAGTGGTACTTAAGAAGTTAGATATAAGTACAGGGGCAAAACGGTAAATTGGCCCAACTGTACTTATGAGCGATTTGTGAAGGGTCATCGTACTGTTGATTGGTTATATCCGATGGACACAAAAATATATTTATAGTGCGAAGAATGCAGTTGTCGGTCTTTAGTGGAATGTCCGGCAGTTAACGGATGGTGGATATCGTGATTAAAATTTTAGTCAATTATTCACGTACCGTTGGAGCTTCAAGCTATAGGTCTATTAGATTCTCTTTGTAGCTCAATGGATTCATGTTGAGAATCAGATTTGGGGTTAGTTTGAAGTGTTCAAATTAACAAGAGGGAATTTGATTATATATGATATAATTAAACTGATTCAATTATATGCGATATAATTGATTTGATGTATTAGATACATTAATTGGAGGAATTAATATAAATATGATTTATATTAAATGCAATAAAGGAGAAAAAGAACTATGGTTTAAATATTACATATGATGTGATATTAAAAATATAGGTTATAAATATTATATGATAAATTAGTTATTATATTTATTTATAATAAAACAATTATAAGATAATTGTTGTTTATTTTCTCCTTTAACTGTTGCAAGTGGGAAGTTTTTATCAATTTTGATAACTAATGGATAAAAATGAAAACCGTTTTCATTTTTCATAACCGAAGGCATTTTCCAATCGCGAGAAGAAAAGTGTTATATCAAGGTAGTATCGAGTTTTCTATTCAAGGGTCAAGGGTCGAGTCTTACTTGACTGTATTCGAGGATCTGACAGTTTGTGGTTTGCACTGGTTGTTCGTTGCGTTCATGCTCGTGATCAGGTTTGCTTGGACGCTAGACTGGTGTTGATTGAGGGAGTACTTGAAGAAAAGTTCTTCAAAGGTATGTCACTCGATTCCCTTTGTATTTAACTTGAAAGCATGTTATAATTTACTCGATGATGCATAACTATTCTTATTTGTTTGTAAATGTGTTATTCTTTCACAATGAGTTTGGAACGATCTTGCTTCCGCTCAACGGTTCTCTTGTTAATGAGTTCCTTCAATTGGTATCAGAGCTAGGTTTTCCTGATATTCCAAATTCCATTGATGTATTGAATTGCATTTACATTGTTGGTGAATTTGAAGCATATCTACATTACGTTTAAGTGTTAGATGTAGTTTTGGATGTGAATTAATGGTTGTTTTTGGGATGATTGCCTCTGTTTACTGCTTTCTTTTACAATTCAAAGTTAATTTGTAAAGGCCCCTATGTTTTTGGGCATTATTAACTTGCTATCGAGTTTGTATCCAAAATGTTTGGAGTGTTTTAAGTTGTTCGTGATGAAGCTTCAAGGTATGGAGATGCAGTTCATATAAAGGAAGAAGACGAAAGGTTGGTCAGATCATGTAGCCCAGGCTATACGATCGTTTAGACTTTGCTAGGCGATAGTGTAGAAAATTTCTACTCGATCATGTAACATTTGCTAAACCATCGCATGGCTGATGCTACACAATAGAGTAAAGAGTTCACTAGATCGTTTAAATGATAGGGGTAAACGATTGCTGAGTATGGGATGCTCATTGCATGGTAGGCGTGCGCACTAAACTATCAGGCCAGCATGCTCATCACATAGTCACTGGCTACTCGATCACTCGGTATGTGTTACTCGACGCTTGCTCCTTGATCGTTTAGACAATCATGCTTCATCGTATAACTTCATCTACTTGATCGTTTAGGCATGTGTTATACTCAATGCGTTGCAGGATCGAGTGGCCTTCATGCTTCATCGCATACTTAAAGGGACTCGATCCATGCTACACGATCGTGGCTACTCGACCAATGTTACTCGACGATCACAAGGAAAAGCTACACGATTAGGGAGCGAGGCTTCGCCTAGGCGGTTCAAGACTCGGTTCACCTGTTCGAATCGGTTGACTCGATAGTTTTTGTAATAGTTAGTTTTAATTTTCTGATTTTTAGGCTAATCATCCCGGTCTATTAATTTTGGTGAATGTACATGAGATGTATATTTAAATTATATGTCACAAAGTATGTCATATAGTTTTTAAATCCCACCATATGTTATGCCTTTATGCATGCATCATCTATATATTATAAGAGTTATAATATAGTAGATTGCATGATTAAATTACTTTAAAGCATGATCATGCATCATATAATATAAGAGTTATAATATATGCATGCATTAAGCATATTCATGCATCATCTTTATATTATAAGTGTTATAGTATAAAGGTGTATGAAAGCATGTATGCTTGGTTCATTACATTTTATATAAGAGTTATATATAGTAATGAATGAACATTACATGAGGCATGACACAGAGATTAATTTATAAGAGTTATAAATACCTAGTCTAGCTTAGCAATGTGGATAGTTTTAGTTGTTTCCTTTTATAAGAGTTATAATAGAAATTAGAACTAAAATCTGAAAGATTGTATCAGCAACAGCGGAAGCAACAAGGATCATTAAGTACTTTAATTCAATCATTTTGGCAAAATATAAAGCATGCTCTTGCAGAAACAAGTGGGTTTCATGATATATCTTTGTAGAACTTCTTCAAAGCCCGATCTCCACCTGCAAACTTCTCTAAATCTTGTTGCAGACCACCTCAAGAACTTCCCCACTATTCTCTTGGTGCTCTAGATTGAGTTGTGGGACTCAAAACAAGCTTGAATCAAGGGATTTTTTAGAAGTGCTCACAGTAGCAATCTTGTTGAAAAACCTCTTCTTCACCATGAATTTTCAACTAAAATTCTATCGATTGCATGCCTCAAAATCACTCCAATCTCTTCAATATATTGCAGACCATCATGCAAGGAAGATAGTTGCATGAGGTGCAACTCATGCTTGGAGTAATTGAAGGCAAAAGTGATAGATCTTGTGTGAGCTACTTCATAAGCCATAATAGAATAACCAAAAATTCCATTTTATGTGTTTTTCATGTTTTTCCAATTTTTCTAGAATTGATTTCAAAAATCAATTTCATTTATGAAATTGGAAAAATTATTAATTTTACAAAATTAATTTTTCTAATAAAGTTAATAAATAATTATTTAAACAATTTAAATAATTCTAATTAATTTATTATCAAATATTAAATTAATTTTTACACGAATCCACCTTCATATATTTAAATCATATTTAAATATTAATTTTTCTATTCCGTTTAATTCTCAAAATTAAACATGTAATTATATCTCATATAATTACTAATTCCCTTAATTCTAATTTGATCGTTTCAAATTAACTTATCACGCTACTCTAGAGCTAATCCATTTACGAGCTAGTAGGGGGACCTCGCGAACCTACAGATCATTGGGCTCCAACGATCTGAGATTAATTGGCTAAACTCATTAGACCAGATTAACCCTCATTCGTTAACTAATGGATCACTCCACTAAAGCCCATAGTTGCACTCCTCTTACTATAGACATATTATGTCCACATGATTTAACCATAATTAGTAAGTCAACCCTTCACAAGTTGTTCGTAATAACGGTTGTGGATCAAATATCTATTTTACCCCCGAGATTACTTCTTGTTCCTCAAGTTCTTACTGATCTTCTAATGAACAACTAGTTTGTTATCCAATCACTAAACCAAAACTCTCTCAACCTAGTTAGAGGGTGGGGCGCCTTGTTCAAGACTTGAGAGAACAACCTTACTCCTATCCCTAAATCGGGTAGGTGTGAATTCCATCTTACACCCTATGTCCCCAGCTATCTATTCAGTCTTACCCCTGAAATGGGAGGCTTATTGAGCCGGCACTGTTGAGCCAACCTTCACATATGCAAATCTAAGGATAATCCCAAATAAGCAGGAGTTCATAGTTAGCTCAGGATTAAGATCGAATTGCTTAGGTCATCTAAGTGAAATAGTTAGTTTTATACAATAAACAGCGTTATAAAGTAAGAGTGACTTATTTCTTGGTCCGATCTTATGCAAACTCATTGCATAGGACGCCCCCACTCCTCATGTCATAACATGTACGAATTAGGATCACTTCATATGTAGCACTTAACTCTTGTAACAACTACAGAATAGGCCGCATCCAATAGTGTTACCAGATTAAGGTACCCAACTTTATTCATATACTATAGATCATTTTGACTATTTACTCGAATATGATCCACTTTTATGTCTCCACATAAAGTTTAAGTACTCATATAATAGTCATGGGTCTTAGTTTATTGGATTTAGACTTTCATGTATACAATTTATAAAATCAATAATAAGTTTATTGACTATAGAAAATGTTTATCATTTTACAAACTGCGAGTTTTTAGGACATAAAACCCAACAAAATCAATAAGAAATACATGCATGCAAACTTAGGCTTAAATCATGTTTTAAAAGAGTTTTAAAATTTGATTGAGATTGACCTAAGATCACAGTTCTAATGAGACTAGAAACCTAAGTTTAATCTTTTAATCAGTTTAATAAGATTAAATTGACTAAAGATTAAATATGTACCAAATCTATCTGTAAATGACCTTTTGTCTAAGGCAGGTTCTGTCTAGGCTGGGGTATTTAAGTTGACGGAAACGGAACACCCCTACATGGGAACCTGTCTGGAAAGGTAAATTAGATAGATTTGCTGCATGCATGGAAATTGATGATAGTCTGTTAAAGTGTTTAATAAAAATTTATTCGAACTTGTTTGATTATCAAAAGCAAGAGTTTTTTTTTTATAGCAAATTAAACTCACATTTAGATAAAACCAGTAGCTGGATTGTCGAAGTTAATGAATCCCTAGGTAGAACATTTAGTGGGAGGTACTTGGAATATATGGTACTTGCGCATATTCTTCAATTTTCATGTATGTGATAATCTGACAAATTAGCTATGCATGTTTAATTTATTGCTTTGATTGGCTCTAATTTGTAATCGTTAGGTAGTCATCACCTAGAAGCATGAGTTAAGTTAGTTTGTTGTGTTAATTTGGGATCCCAATTAGCAAGTATTTACATTTTAACTTAGATAAATCTCGCTAAATTAATTGGTTAGACGATGGAAATCAATTAATTGGCTTAGGTTTTCTTTGAATCTTAATACCTGTTGATTGATTGATTGGTTGAGGCTTCTCGCATTTTTGTTAATTAACTTGATTTTATGGACTACCGAGTAGGATTCTAATCAAGTATGCTAAGTAAACATTCAAATATTCTCGCACATCTTTTGATTAGTCTATGATAGAATTGATGAGGAATGGACTAAGCTATAATTACCCAAGCTAAGTATTTATTCAATTGATACATTTTTTCATCCGTTTACGTTGCGCACTTTTTTTTTTTTTTTTTTGTTCTCTAGAAATTTATTTCAGAATTTCTCATAAAATTCCCCCCTTTTGGTTACTTCCTACAAGTTTCAATCTTTGAGGAGTCCATATTCGGCTTTCTGAGGTTCGACCTCGGACTTGTTACTTGTACTACTAATTAGTATAAGGGGTTAGTTCAATGCATACAAATTTTATTTGCGTAGGCGCGGGTTCACGGACGACGATAAATCCGACGGTCGACCGCAATTCCCCCATAAATGGTAAATTGACAAATTAAAATAGAAGGTACAAAAAAATGTTCGATATTTCCCAGTGAAGAACCTGCATCGAGATAAGTAGTAAACACTTTGAAATTTTCCTAATAAACATCAATCGAGTTTACTTAGCTAATCGGTAGACTTGATGCCTTGAATTGTCAGTCGTTCTAGAGTAAACTAAGACAATTGAAGTCATACAGTTTCTCATCATTACAAAGTTTGTTCTCATAATTGTGTTCATTTTGGCCTTGAACGCCGCCTGGTCCCATCAGTATTTTAGAGAATTCGCCTTAAAATTCTCATAGAAGCGGCCCCTTCACACTCACATAGGTGGTTCCTATAAAGAACATCGTATATGCTCTTCTAAAAAATAATTATTCGACAACTTATAGAAATCATTAAAAGCACAATGTTTACCCTAAAACCACACTTGCATTGCCTCATCATTCTTAGAATGGATAAGAAGAAAAATTTTAAAAAAAAAAGCAACGCAGTGCTCACTAAGTTTTTCAGAAGTTGGTTTGTCCGTTGAATCTAGATCTTGGGATCTCCAGTCAACTAGGTTGGGTTGCCTCTCTGGTTAACTTTTTAAAATTAAAGGTTTTAATCTCATTCTCCTTGATGAATTTTCAACCAACTCTCTAGTTAGGTCTTCTACAAGCGGATCCGCAATATTATCTTTTGACCTTACAAAGTCAATTGTGATAATTCCACTAGAAAGTGGTTATTTGATTGTCTTAGGTCTTTATCATATATGTCGAGACATATTATTATTCACTAAAGATGTATAGGTTGTATTCACACTTTCAAAATACCATACAAACATTTGGTAGCCAACTCAAACATATCCCAACCTTTTTTAAAATTATTATCCAATATTCTAAAACTTGGACTAGGAATAGTCACTTTTCCCTAATACCTCCACAATAACATAAGACTTTCAAAAGGTTTTCGACTTTTTCATAAGTCCCAAGAATTTTTCTATGTTTTTCGTATATAAAATTTTATACAAAACATAATTGACCTTTAACGACGAGACATATTCACCGGATAAGTCTCATTGCAGTTTTAGAATCAATCATTTCATATATCAAAAAATTTTCAACCATAAATATCATTATTATGGCATTTTCTGTCTTATATATATTATTTTCTTCTAGTGATTGCCATAGATTTTCACCAAATCCACCATTATAAACATTATATAGTGTATTATCTAGTTCGCTCAAAATATAGATGCATAACTATTTTGCATGTCTCTATGCCTCAAGTACATGCAAGCAATTTTCATTTGTCGGCTTCTCCTTCAGACATTACAACAACATCTTCTTTCATAAATCTTGTCAGATATTGAAAGTTGTGAGGCAAAATAGAATTGCTTCTTGCCATCATTTGAATCATTGCCATTAAATTTCTAATAATTTCTCCATGATTTCCACCAACAATATTTGGTACAACAATTTGGTATTGTTGATGACATATATGTGAAATCGATCACCAAATCTTTGTGAAAAAAAAAAAAAAACTTTGCCGAACAAGTTTCCACAAAATAAAAATCAATAAATCAACAAATAAACTCAAGACATGCATTCTTCATTATGCTTGAAATGTAAAATGACATGAAAACATTATGCTTAATACCCATTATTATGCATAGTAGTAAAAGCGGGTCGGATAATCTCAACAAACAAGATAAAACCAAATTGATATAAATTTGAAGGAAATCCAATTTAGAATAATGTTCTTCAATCGAATCAATAATTAACGAGATGTTCACATCAACCCCCAATCAAATAACACGTCAAATTCTAAAACCCCATTCCCATTTAAACCCCCTTTAATCTTAAAGAAAAGATGAAATTACTTCTGAGAGAGACATAACTATTTGCTACAAGACAATCAAATCTGTGACTTACTTTTACACTCATTGTAGAAGGAAGCAGTATGAATCTTTACTGTTTAATAGGGAAAATGATCAAACAAATTAAACTTTGCACGTACGATCAAGATGCACTAAAATTTTAGATTACTTGCATGCATGTATAGAACAACTACTTGATTCCACTAGTTTGATGAACTTGTAGGACAACCATGAATAGGCATAATAATGAACAGAAAAACATATCTAAATTTGTCTTAAGATTGTTATGGAGGCAAAAGCACATAAAACTAAAACCAAACATATACATTAAAGATTTGAGCCCAACGAATTCAAGTTGTCTACTTAAGACAAATTTACTTACCCTAGTGTTGAGTTTATAGAGTAATTGCTTCTCAAGATAGAACAAATCACATTTCTTATGGATGTAGCATAGAGATGTCCAATTTTTCCGTGGGGACGGGGCCCTGCAGGGAGGGGAATGGGGGAGGGAGTGGGAGAGAAAAATTTCCAGTGAGCTAAACGGGGACGGGGAGTCTTTACATATTTATTTAGTATAGTTATTTAATGTTATGTTATTATTATTATTATTATTATATAAATATTACATTTAAAATTTAAATTTGATTATTTATTGAGAAGATAATGAATATGTTTAAATTGAATGTTTTAATTTAGATTATATATGTGAATAATTTGATTTATATTTATTTCTTTCTACTAAAAAAATTAATTAGTTTTTTTAGGCCAAAATTTGAGTAATTTATCTTTAAATTCAAATTGTCAGATAAAACTAACCATAATAAACAATTTAGTGATAAAGTTAATGATTTATTAAAATTTCCTCACATTAAAATTTAAATTTAAATTAATTGGCTTTTTATAAAAAAAAATAACGGGGAAAAATTCTCGGCAGGAACCCGATCCCCGCGAATTTCCCGCACGGAATTCCTGTCCGATCCATAGGAAATTTCACGGGGATGGGAAATGAAATGGGGAATGGGGATGGGGATGGGAATGGCATCCTCGGCCCCACCCCACCCCGTAGAATCTCTAATGTAGCACCCCGTCCACAAGATCAACGAACTAAACTTTGTGGATATATCGAACTTGCACAAATTTATAAAAATGGAGGAAAGTTTTATGAGAGAAAAAATGCTTATGAAAAAAGTTAAGAAAATAAATTGAAGAAATGACATATTTATAGACTAATTCGTGGCCATTCGAATAGTCGTGTACTTTCTTCAATTTGATTATTTATGAAAGGATGCAATTATTTATCAAATAATACAATTTATGGAATTTTAATAAGAATAATGAAATAGGACGAGTACAAAATATCATTATTAGTGCAAGTTTGGAATCTTAAAATTATTTAATAGACAAATAATTTAAAAGAGTTGTTAGATATATTTTTCCAAAAATAATAATAATAAATTTGTAAAAAACCCAAGTTCCAACAGCGTTTAATATAGTTGTGAATTGTAGCTACATTTGGATTAATATACCAAAAGTACTAAGAAAAACTCATTTACAATACTTTAGAATACAAGCGAACACGAACCTATGTCAATTAATATAAATTTATATTATTGACCTCAAAGTTAAAATTTCGATTTTTCTATCCTATTAGTATGATTCCATTTTATTCTGTACTTTTAATTGTCTAATATTAGTCTCTCTACTTTTAAATCTTATATTTAATAATTAAAATTTTGTTTTTTAAATTAATTAAATAATAATAATAACTTTCATACAAGAAAAGTCGCTGTCTGAATATATTTTCACAATTTATAAAGAATGATAATAAGATCTTTTTATTAAAAAATCAACAATAAACTATCTACATTGACTAATTTTAAGATTTATTAAAAGTGTGGAGATTAAAATTAAGCATTCAAAAGTATAAGGATCAAAATTGAATGAAAATAAAGTATACGAACTAAAATATTGTTTTAATAAATAAAATAAAATTCAAAGACTGAAACAAAAATAAATGAGTCAAAAGAAATTCAAATATTTCTTTAAGAAGAATTAAAATCATAGTTAAGAAATTGGAAGAAAACAATTATAAATTTCAAAACATAAAAACTTAAGAAAAATCACAAATATAGCAATCATCCAATAATATTAACAATATAGTACAATACATAAGAATTTGCAGATATAGAAAAATTTTAATTCAACTCTGAGTCTATTGGACTATATCGTAAATAGGAATAATCTATTGATAATAGGAGTCTATTAATAATAGAATCTCATTGATAGAATTGATTAAATTTACGGTTTTTTAAAAATTTTATTATACACTTAATTATTAAATCTAGAACTACATCCATTGAAATTATTCAAAAGAAAAGTTACCAAATTCTGAATTTCATTCTGTTAAAAAAAAATTGAATCCAAATCTATTATATGCATTGTGATAGTAAATGCCTTAAAATGAGAGGTGTCATGCACAAATAACATGGGGGAGGTGGTGAAAGAATTATTTAAACCTTCGACTTTTCTTATATATATATATATATATATATGGTATCAGAGCCAAGTAAATATTTACTGTATTAGTCCAATTACATTAACATTAAATTATCATTAAGTCTTTGTCTTAATAACATTCTAATTATCCTTTGTGGTAATCAATTAATTCTATTGGATAACGTTTTGATAAGCCTTGTGTTTCCGACAGTAGAATCGTAAGATCATTGGTAAGTTTGGTGTTCCAGTATTGTAGCATTTTCAACATCCTGATTATTTGTCATAATAGATAATTAGAATTCTAATAGGATTTTAAGCTTTAAAATTTTTAATGTCTAAGATAATTGAAAAAATACTCGCTCATATTACAAAAAACTCAAATTTAATTGAAGATTATTCAAATGATTCTCAACCCTCCATAGTGAATAGTCAAGAGCTTCAAATAGCAAAAATAGAGAAAAACCTCCATAATTGGAATATACCAAAAGTAGATATTTGAAACAATCTATCAAATAGGAAAATTTGATTTTCTTCAAGATTATAGAATCAAAACTATAGAACAATTAGTCCCAATCAATAAACTCTCATAAACTCTTTGTTTATTTTCAAGACAATCAATTATTCAACACCAAGAAAAATATAAATTTCTTCATATGGATTAGTTCAAATTGCCATAAAACCACTTTATAGAATAGGATTAGATACTCCAATTTTATTACTGTTACGTGATAAAAGACATAGAAACTTTTCAAACTCAATACTTTCTATAGTCAAATAAAATTTAGAACGAGAACTAGTCTATTTCAATTGTTATCCAAATTTTTTCAGTTTCATTAAATGATCCAAATATACTTAGATCTTTAATGCTTGATATTAAAATTCAAAACATGGATTGGGAACCACAAACTGAATCTATTGTAAGAATATTTCGGATACATTATAAACTAATGCATACAAATTTATCCCCAAAGCTTTTAAGACTTCTCCCAAAGATCAAAACCTCCTAATAGAACCCAATACGGAATACTCAAATACTTTTACTCCAAAAATTTTATCTTGGAATCAAATTACTCATAATCCGAGATGAAATTTAGAAGACGTTTTTAAACCTTCAATTGAAGATCCAAAATTAACCTGTATTAATGAAAATGAAGACGGAAGTGTAGAAATACAGTTTCAATCTTCAAGATTGAAACCTCCTAGATTTTTTACTACGTATGAACCTCCTCAACCAAATACTTCTATAAATCTTCAAGGAGTACGGTTTGATAATCCAATACCACAACCTTTTTATACAAAAGATAAGGAATCAACCTTATTCCCAACTATATACAAAATATTAACCAATTGAATGTTATTTCCAAACCCTTTATAATTAACAAAATAGAATTAGATAAAGAGTTTTGGTCTGATAAAAATAAACTCTTAAAGGAATAAATTTTTTGAATCCTTTACCAAAACTAAACAAAGTGAGATTCATGATGAATATTACGGAACAAAGGAAAAACTTAAAATAAATATATATTTCTTCCGTTGGATGAAATATAGAACCTATTATCAAAATCTTATATCTCCTTCATATCAAACCATCAATACTAATACCTCTTCCCCACATGGAAAACTCCAAATCCTAAAAGATGCATAACTTCTCCACATTCTTCCTTAAAAGAAATTAAATTTCAAAATAATAATGATCAATAAGTAATAGCTTCACTTTTCAAGATGATAAATGTACCTGAAATTGGAACAAAAGTATCAAATATTAAAAATATACAATTATAGAATAATTATTCTAATAAAATTTTACATATAATATCCAACCAAGTAGAAAGAATAGAATCCAAACTTGAATCTTAACATTACCCTATATAATCACAACTTCAACAAATCGATAAGACAAAACCATTGTTTAAACCTTTTGAAATATCAGATAAAGATTTAAAATTAATTAATTTTTCAAGTAAAGAATCTAATAATATTTTAGACAAAATTAACCTTCAATTATAAAACCTGAATTTAAATTCCACAAAAGAATTTAATACATCAACCTCAACATACAAAATTAATACTATAAATGAAACTTCTAGTCAAAAATATTCTGACATACATGAAATAAAAAATAATCCTGATGACTTACAAAATAACTGGAAGAACAATTTCATAATCTCACTCTTCAAAAGATAACAAATTTTAGGTATCCAAAATTTAGAAACTATTATTCTAGACCATTTCTCCCTGACATGCAATACGAAGAGAGACATCAATTAACCCAGCTCAATATACAAGAAATGGCATTTATGAATGGAATATAGATGGCATGACTGAACATCAAATTCTAAATTTAATGTATGAAACGACCTTAGTAGCCACTGCTTACAAAATACACTAAAATACAGACCACCAAATTACTCAAATGCTAATTTTCGGTTTCATTAGAAATTTGAAAGGATGGTGGGATAATTGTGTATCTTCAAATGACAAAACAAGAACACTAACTGCCATTAAAGTTGAACCAAGTGGTTTAGGAATAAGTCAAACACAAGACGCCGTTGCAACTTTGATTTACACTATTACCAAAAGCTTTATAGGAGAACCTGATCAACTCCAAGAACGAAGTTCTGAAATTCTTTCCAACCTTACCTGTCCAAAACTTCAAGATTTCAGATGGTATAAAGATGTTTTCCTGAGCAAAGTCTACACCCGCACAGACTGCAATAATCAATTTGGAAAGAAAAATTTCTCTCAGGAATGCCAAAATTATTTGCTAAAAAATTACGCCAAACAATAAGACAAACTTATCACAGTCCAATTCCTTTTTATAATCTAACCTACAGTGAATTAATTAACTTTGTAAACAATGAAGGTTTAGCTTTATGCACAGACCTCAAATTGAGAGCAAAAATGAAACATGAATTTCATAAGCAAAAACAGGAACTTTGATCTTTTTGTGCTCAATATGATTATGAGAAAATACAAGCTCCCTCAGCATAAAAACAACCCAAGCAATTTAAAAGAAAATTTTATAGAAAACCTTATAGAACCTAAGGATATTTTCAAAATAACCAAGACAAACAAACTTATAAACCAAAAAGAAGATTTAAAAATTACAAAACTACTAACAGAAAAGAAATTACTTGTTATAAATGTAGACAAAAGGGACACATAGTTACAAATTGTCCTATGAAAGGAAAAATTAATAGTTTAGAAATAGATGAAGATTTAAAAATTCAATTATTAAATTTGTTAACAAATTTAGACTCCTCCTCATCAGATGACAATGAAGAATCCTGAAATATCAATATCCTCTAGTGATAATCAAATCGAGACATGTGCATGCAAGCAAACTATAAATGTTATTTCAAGAGATCAATAGATTCTTTTTTAAGCCATTCGTCAAATTGAAAACCCCGAAATTAAAAGAGAATATTTTGAAAATTTTAAAAATCTTATTATAGAAGAACCTCAACAACAAAGTTTCCAACATTACAATCTTAAAGAGATAATTTCTCACTTCAAACCAAAAACAAAACCAGTAACTATTCCCGACCTTCAAAGAGAAACAAATACAATAAAGGAAGAAATTTCTAACATTAAAAAAGAAATTCTCAAAAACAATTCGAACTCTTATCACTTCAAACTCAACAAGTAATTGATCAACCTTCCACTTCTGAAAATCTTTAAAACATAGAAATTGATAACAAAGCATATACAATTTCACATGAATCGTTTATCAATCTTAATAATAAAGTTCAAATACAAAAATGGTACTCTATTATTGATCTTGTCATAAATAAGGAATACCATTTAACTTCTAAGGTTTTAATTAAATCAGGAGCAGATCAAAACTATATACGAGAATACTTAATACCTACCAAATACTTTGAAAAAACCTTAGAAAAATTACATGGTGCCAATGGTCAACGATTGAAAAATTCGTTACAAACTTTCAAATGCACATATCTGTAATCAAGGATATTGTTTCAAAAACACCTTCATATTAGTTAAAGACTTAGATGAATAAATAATATTAGGAACTCCATTCCTATCTCAACTTTATCCATTTTCAGTAAATGAGAAAGGAATAAATTCAAAAATTTTAAATCAAAACATTACTTTCAATTTTATAAATCCTCAATATTTAAAACTATGAATTCCATTAAAGAAATACACAACAAATACATTTTCTAAAAGAAAAAAATAGGTTATAAAAGAATCGAAAAACAATTGGATGACCCTTATATTCAAATATCAATAGAATTTGCTAACAAATTTCCAGATGAAATAACCAATAAAAATCAATTACAAAGATTCTTAGGTTGCTTAAATTATATATCAGACTTTATTCCAAATTTAAGACAAACATGTGAACCTCTATATCAAAGACTCAAAAAAAATCCCCTCCATGGAATCAATGCATCATTAAAACCATCAAAGGTCTAGTCAAGAGTCTTCCATGTTTATCCATCATCAATCTACATGCATCACTCATTGTAGAAACAGATGCATCAGATATAGGATATGGAGGCATTCTCAAATAGTCCATCAATGGTAACGAGCAACTAGTTAGATATCATTCAGGTATCTAGCTAGGATCTCAAAAAAATTATTCAACCATCAAAAAAGGGATTTTATCAGTCGCTTTATGTACCAACAAATTCCAAAGTGATTTAATCAATAAAAGTTTTTTAATACACGTGGATTGTAAAGCAGCTACAGATGTTTGAGCCATCGACATTTAAAGTTTGTCCCGACGGTCAACCATCAGGATTTGAAGATTATCCTGACTGTCTTTGAGCCATCGGGATGAGATAATTTATCTCAACGGTGGGGGTGCCATCGGGCATTTTACATTCGCCCGATGGTGACAAGGACCACCGGGATATATCTATCGCCCGATGGTTGGAGTACCATCGAGCTATGTCCTTTACCCCGACGGTCTCTAGCCACCGTCGGGATATATCTTTTAGCATCGGGATTATATATTTAACTAGATCATACCTATTTAAATTTTTTTATTTATTTTCTTTTTCTAGATCTTTTTTTTTCCAAATGTCATACATGTTTGAATCTTACAAATATTAATCAAACTAAAATAAGATTGCCAAAATCAAGTAAATGTCCATAATAGATTAATAATATATAGAAAACACATTTGAATCTACAACCTTAATCCAAGATTTTCTATAACATCCACAATTCCTTAATCTAAACCATAACATCCACAATTCTTAATCCAAAAATATATTACATGATAACAAAGTACATTTGGGAGATGCATCTACAACCTTAATCCACAATTCCTAAATCCAAAAAAAACATTAACATCTCAACCTAAATACGTTTTCTAAGAGATGCATCTTCAACAAAAATCTCCAAATACCTACAAAATACAAATTTAAATAAGTTCTATATACCAATCTCAACTAAATAAACCAACTTACCTCAATCATAAACAAACCAAAAAATCAAGAAACCAATTAAGAACATTAATGAATTGAACTCAATCATAAACAAACCAACTTACCTAAATAAACAAACAAAGAAACCAACTTACCCCAATCATAAACAAATCAAAAAACCAACTTACCTAAATCATAAAGAAACCAACGTACCTCAATCATAAACCCAATAAACCAACTCAATCATAACTTAAACTTAAACATACTTGTACTTAAATATAGATATGCATATTTCAATCTAAACAAACTAGCTTACCTCAATCATAAACAAACCAAGAAACCACCTTACCTCAATCATAAACAAACTAAAAAACCAACTTACCTAAATCATAAAGAAACCAATTTACCTGAATCATAAACAAACCAACAAACCAACTCAATCATAACTTAAACTTAAACATACTTGTACTTAAATATAGATATGCAATCAACTGAAACAAACTAACTTACACAATCAACTAAAACATCCCCTCCCCTCCCTCACTCCCCCAAAATTATTCTTTGAAACACATATCTATATGTTTAAGTTGTTACCATAACTGCAGGATAACAACATACACAATCATCTAATTTAGCATAAAATGAAATTCAAACTCAACTTCAGAACATTAACTAAATTTACATAACTATACGTTTATGATATTACCATAACAGCAGGATAACAACTTACACAATCTTATAATTAGTTAACTACGAAAGTCAAACAGCTCATACCTAGTTCAATCTATCTTTCATGAATTGTAAGAGCATAGCTTTCGTATCCTCCATCTCAAATTTTCTTTTGGCGTCCAGTTCGTCCAATCTAGCCAATCTAGCCTTTAAGGATTCTATCTCTTGTTGTTGGTTCTCTATAACTCTTGATGAAGATGCACTGGACGATGATCCCTTAGATTTTTTTTTCACTTTTTTACCCTTCGGTGTCCTACCAAGGCCCACTCCTGCGCCCAACACCTGCTCGCATATTTCTTCATCCAATATTCATTCAGACTCTTCTTGGGTGGAGGATTCTCTCAACTTAACCATTTGACTACATCAATAATTAAGACTAATTATTGTATGACAATTGTATATGAATAAAGTTACATTGAGGAATAAAAACTTACATATGCATCATTTGCAACCTGATTAACAAACGAGTTATCACTCCTATAGTGTGTTTGCTTAAATAAGTCCACTAGGTCCATTGTTTGATCATCAAGTCCTTTCTGTAAAACAATTCACAAGAAAATGAGAAATTAAGATGAGTGTACTTTAACCAGCTTATCATGGATTATTTTATGCATATGAAAGTCTTAGAACCAGCTGTATGAGTGTACTTTAAAGCTGACCTATTCCTTTGATTCGTCTCTGCCACTTTCAAGAAAATGAGAAATTAAGATGAAATGAGTAATTGAAATGTAAGTAAACAAAAAATAACACAAAAATTATTTTTTAAAAAAAACACACAAAAATTATTACTTTCCAATCTGTGGACTCAAACTTGTTGCATAGAAAGTATCAATCCTGTATGTCATCTTTAAGGCGATCAGGTGGGTGTGCTTATGCCTCTTCAGGCTTTTATTTTTTTTAGTGTCTTTGTAGTTCTCCCCTCTACTCCTTGAACGATTTTTCATCTATTAATCGATAAAATCATTGACCAGTTTGCTGGACAAGTCTGACACAAAATGATTCTGAATTAAGAAAGAAAAGAAAAGCTAATTAGTATGGAAGTCAATGCATATATAATTTGTAAAATATAAAATAACTATCTTGTTAGGATTGATGTCCTAATTCTCCTGGTAGTCTCGTAATTTGTAAACATTTTGTACACATTGTTATTAATAAAATAAGTGTTATTTTATATGCATTTACTCAAATCAACAAACTAAGATCCATGGTTATTTCATGTAACTTAAGCATATATGTGAGACATACAAG
This sequence comes from Benincasa hispida, assembly GCF_009727055.1. NCBI lineage: Eukaryota > Viridiplantae > Streptophyta > Magnoliopsida > Cucurbitales > Cucurbitaceae > Benincasa > Benincasa hispida. Next base: position 53,780,027 of record NC_052357.1, read on the forward strand.
TGGATCATGCCTTAAGTAATAACCTAAATGGTCTGTAATATAAGGATAAAGGAGGGATATCTTATCCTGGTGACATTACGGATACGGCTCACTTTGTAGATGTTACAAGTGTTGTAAAGTGCTCCACATGGTCTGATCCTGACCATTCATGTGAAGACATGCGAGCGGGGGTATCCTATACAAAGAGTTTGTATAAGACCGAACCACAAGATGATTAGTCTCTTTATAAAATGTCGTTGATAATTGAGACTTACATTTCACTAAAATGACCATAGGTGACATGACCTTAATCCTGAGTGAGTTGGGAACTCCTATCTATGAGGGCGGTCCTTTGATTAGTATGAGCGTGAGAGTGGCCAGATTGCCAACTCTACCTTTTTGGGATTCGTCTTATTAGGGAACTGGAAATCAGCTACACAACGGAATTCACTCCTTCCCCGTAGCAGGGGTAAGTAGATAAATTGCTCCCTTAAGGCTGATTTCGGGTCTTGAACATAGTGACCACACTCTCTCTTTAGAGAGAGAAACTCCGTCATAGTAAGACTATGACTTATGTTCATTAGAGGAATCAATGGTACTTAAAGAGTTATATGTAACTATAAGGGCAACACGGTAAATTGTCAAGTTGTACTTACAAGCGATTTGTGAAAGGTCATCGCACTATTGATTGATCATTTGGATACATAAATATATATATAGTGCGAAGAGTCCAGCTATCGATCTTTAGTAGAGTGACCAACAGTTAACGGATGGTGGATCTCGTGAGTAAAGAGTTTAGTTAGTTATTTACATACCATTGGAGCTTCAAGGTATAGGTCCATGAGCCCCTTGGTAGCTCAGTGGGTTCAAATTGAGAATCAGATTTTGGGTTGATTTGAAGTTCAAATTAACAAGAGGAAATTCAATTATATGTGATATAATTGATATGATATATTAGATACATTAATTGGAGGACTTAATATAAATATGATTTATATTAAATACCATAAAATGGAAAAAGAACTATGGTTTATATGTTTCATAGATGAAATTTAAAACTATAGGTTATAAATATAATATGATAAGTTGGTTATCATATCTATTTATAATATATTAATTATATGATAATTAATTCTTTTTCTCTAATAACCAAATTTAGTGGGAAGTTATTGGAAGTTTTATGGTAACCATAAAATAAAAGGAAAATTGTTTTCCAAATTTAGTAGTTTATTGATTCGAAATTAATCTCACGTAAAAAGGTTATCAAGTAAAAAGTGTTTTTACTAAGCAATAGCATTGAGAGCATACACGATCGAGCTAAGAGTTGACTATACGATAGTTACTCGTTGATCGTTGCTACACGATCGAGTAGCAAAGTCTATACGATAGGCTTCTATTTTCTAAACAATCAAGTACATCGTCTATTCGATAGACAGTCTTCATTTCCCACTTACTCGATCATATACCTTCTATCTTCCTCAATCCAAGATCATACAGAGCCCACAACTCTTGGATTCTCACACAGAGAATACCAAGGTAACCATTGTGGTAGTGTTCCTGTTTAGTTCATGGAATTAGTTAGACTCGATTGGGTTCGAGGTGTGAAACCCGGATTTCCATCTTTCCTACTTAAACAGATGATTAAGGGATTAACTAAGAGAAATTTAAATTCTATGTTGAAGAGAAGGAAATTTCTAAGTGTTGAATATATTTTCCTTGAGTAGCTTTGAGTTAAGATTAAATTGATAAAAATTGACTAAGTGTTGGACTAGGCATTACTATGCATTGGCCACAAGATCGTGGAGAGATTATTTGGGCAAAGTGAGAATTGGAAGTTGGAATGACACGTGCCTTGGAGGTTGGACCAACGCATTAGACTCAATGGATACGTTGGAAGATGATTCTGTGGGATGCGTTGGAAGATGGTTGTGTGGGATGCGTTGGAAGGGTTGTTGGTGGATGGCATGCGGCTGAAGGAAGAAAAATGGAAATGATGCGTTGAAGGGTTGGATGGTACAAGGGTAGGCGAGGACACATGCAAGGCATGCAGCATGTGTCGAGCAACCTCGACTAAACGCCCAGCCATGTGTCGAGCAACCTCGGCCAAACTTCCAAGCGATGCGTCAATGCCAAGCTGTCGTGCCGAGCGGCCATGCCTATGCGTCGCAGCGCCTTGTCGAGTGCCCATGCATGTGCCAAGCGCCCATGCTTGTGTCGAGCACCCATGCCGTGCACTGCAGAGTGAGCCAAGTGTGCATGCATCGTTGCCCATGCGCCCAGCGCCTATGCAGCACGCCCATGCATCGGTGGCCAGCGCCTACGCCAAGCACCATGCGCCATGCCAAGCAAGCCTTGCAGTCATACCTAGTGAGCCATGTATCGAGGATGAGCGGCCATCCTATGCATTGGTTATGGCTGGCTCTTACGATGGCTAAGTTGGATTGCGATGGTAGTGAGTTGGCTTGCTATGCGTTGATAAACCAACAAACCAACTCAATCATAACTTAAACTTAAACATACTTGTACTTAAATATAGATATGCAATCAACTGAAACAAACTAACTTACACAATCAACTAAAACATCCCCTCCCCTCCCTCACTCCCCCAAAATTATTCTTTGAAACACATATCTATATGTTTAAGTTGTTACCATAACTGCAGGATAACAACATACACAATCATCTAATTTTAGCATAAAATGAAATTCAAACTCAACTTCAGAACATTAACTAAATTTACATAACTATACGTTTATGATATTACCATAACAGCAGGAATAACAACTTACACAATCTTATAATTAGTTAACTACGAAAGTTCAAACAGCTCATACCTAGTTCAATCTATCTTTCATGAATTGTAAGAGCATAGCTTTCGTATCCTCCATCTCAAATTTTCTTTTGGCGTCCAGTTCGTCCAATCTAGCCAATCTAGCCTTTAAGGATTCTATCTCTTGTTGTTGGTTTCTCTATAACTCTTGATGAAGATGCACTGGACGATGATCCCTTAATTTTTTTTTCACTTTTTTACCCTTCGGTGTCCTACCAAGGCCCACTCCTGCGCCCAACACTGCTGCATATTTCTTCATCCAATATTCATTCAGACTCTTCTTGGGTGGAGATTCTCTCAACTTAACCATTTGACTACATCAATAATTAAGACTAATTATTGTATGACAATTGTATATGAATAAAGTTACATTGAGGAATAAAAACTTACATATGCATCATTTGCAACCTGATTAACAAACGAGTTATCACTCCTATAGTGTGTTTGCTTAAATAAGTCCACTAGGTCCATTGTTTGATCATCAAGTCCTTTCTGTAAAACAATTCACAAGAAAATGAGAAATTAAGATGAGTGTACTTTAACCAGCTTATCATGGATTATTTTATGCATATGAAAGTCTTAGAACCAGCTGTATGAGTGTACTTTAAAGCTGACCTATTCCTTTGATTCGTCTCTGCCACTTTCAAGAAAATGAGAAATTAAGATGAAATGAGTAATTGAAATGTAAGTAAACAAAAAATAACACAAAAATTATTTTTTAAAAAAAACACACAAAAATTATTACTTTCCAATCTGTGGACTCAAACTTGTTGCATAGAAAGTATCAATCCTGTATGTCATCTTTAAGCGATCAGGTGGGTGTGCTTATGCCTCTTCAGGCTTTTATTTTTTTTAGTGTCTTTGTAGTTCTCCCCTCTACTCCTTGAACGATTTTTCATCTATTAATCGATAAAATCATTGACCAGTTTGCGACAAGTCTGACACAAAATGATTCTGAATTAAGAAAGAAAAGAAAAGCTAATTAGTATGGAAGTCAATGCATATATAATTTGTAAAATATAAAATAACTATCTTGTTAGGATTGATGTCCTAATTCTCCTGGTAGTCTCGTAATTTGTAAACATTTTGTACACATTGTTATTAATAAAATAAGTGTTATTTTATATGCATTTACTCAAATCAACAAACTAAGATCCATGGTTATTTCATGTAACTTAAGCATATATGTGAGACATACAAGTGGATCATGCCTTAAGTAATAACCTAAATGGTCTGTAATATAAGGATAAAGGAGGGATATCTTATCCTGGTGACATTACGGATACGGCTCACTTTGTAGATGTTACAAGTGTTGTAAAGTGCTCCACATGGTCTGATCCTGACCATTCATGTGAAGACATGCGAGCGGGGGTATCCTATACAAAGAGTTTGTATAAGACCGAACCACAAGATGATTAGTCTCTTTATAAAATGTCGTTGATAATTGAGACTTACATTTCACTAAAATGACCATAGGTGACATGACCTTAATCCTGAGTGAGTTGGGAACTCCTATCTATGAGGGCGGTCCTTTGATTAGTATGGGTGAGAGTGGCCAGATTGCCAACTCTACCTTTTTGGGGATTCGTCTTTAGGGAACTGGGAACTCACTACAAAGACGGAATTCACTCCTTCCCCGTAGCAGGGGTAAGTAGATAAATTGCTCCCCTTAAGGGCTGATTTCGGGTCTTGAACATAGTGACCACACTCTCTCTTTAAAGAAGAAGACTCCGTCATAGTAAGACTATGACTTATTGTTCATTAGAGGAATCAATGGTACTTAAAGAGTTATATGTAACTATAAGGGCAACACGGTAAATTGGTCAAGTTGTACTTACAAGCGATTTGTGAAAGGTCATCGCACTATTGATTGATCATTTGGATACATAAATATATATATAGTGCGAAGAGTCCAGCTATCGATCTTTAGTAGAGTGACCAACAGTTAACGGATGGTGGATCTCGTGAGTAAAGAGTTTAGTTAGTTATTTACATACCATTGGAGCTTCAAGGTATAGGTCCATAGAGTTGGTAGCTCAGTGGGTCTAAATTGAGAATCAGATTTTTGGGTTGATTTGAAGTGTTCAAATTAACAAGAGGAAATTCAATTATATGTGATATAATTGATATGATATATTAGATACATTAATTGGAGGACTTAATATAAATATGATTTATATTAAATACCATAAAATGGAAAAAGAACTATGGTTTATATGTTTCATATGATGAAATATTAAAACTATAGGTTATAAATATAATATGATAAGTTGGTTATCATATCTATTTATAATATATTAATTATATGATAATTAATTCTTTTTCTCTAATAACCAAATTTAGTGGGAAGTTATTGGAAGTTTATGGTAACCATAAAATAAAAGGAAAATTGTTTTCCAAATTGTAGTATTTATTGATTCGAAATTAATCTCACGTAAAAAGGTTATCAAGTAAAAAGTGTTTTTTACTAACAATAGCATTGAGAGCATACACGATCGAGCTAAGAGTTGACTATACGATAGTTACTCGTTGATCGTTGCTACACGATCGAGTAGCAAAGTCTATACGATAGGCTTCTATTTTCTAAACAATCAAGTACATCGTCTATTCGATAGACAGTCTTCATTTCCCACTTACTCGATCATATACCTTCTATCTTCCTCAATCCAAGATCATACAGAGCCCACAACTCTTGGATTCTCACACAGAGAATACCAAGGTAACCATTGTGGTAGTGTTCCTGTTTAGTTCATGGAATTAGTTAGACTCGATTGGGTTCGAGGTGTGAAACCCGGATTTCCATCTTTCCTACTTAAGCAGATGATTAAGGGTATAACTAAGAGAATATAATTCTATGTTGAAGAGAAGGAAATTTCTAAGTGTTGAATATATTTTCCTTGAGTAGCTTTGAGTTAAGATTAAATTGATAAAAATTGACTAAGTGTTGGACTAGGCATTACTATGCATTGGCCACAAGATCGTGGAGAGATTATTTGGGCAAAGTGAGAATTGGAAGTTTGGAATGAACGTGCCTTGGGGTTGGACAACGCATTATGACTCAATGGATACGTTGGAAGATGATTCTGTGGGATGCGTTGGAAGGGTGTGGGTGATGGTCATGCGCTGAAGGAAGAAAATGGAAATGATGCGTTGAAGGGTTGGATGGTACAAGGGTAGGCGAGGACACATGCAAGGCATGCAGCATGTGTCGAGCAACCTCGACTAAACGCCCAGCCATGTGTCGAGCACCTCGCCAAACTTCCAAGCGATGCGTCAATGCCAAGCTGTCGTGCCGAGCGGCATGCCTATGCGTCGCAGCGCCTTGTCGAGTGCCCTGCATGTGCCAAGCGCCCATGCTTGTGTCGAGCACCCATGCCGTGCACTGCAGAGTGAGCCAAGTGTGCATGCATCGTTGCCCATGCGCCCAGCGCCTATGCAGCACGCCATGCATCGGTGGCCAGCGCTACGCCAAGCACCATGCGCCATGCCAAGCAAGCCTTGCAGTCATACCTAGTGAGCCATGTATCGAGGATGAGCGGCCATCCTATGCATTGGTTATGGCTGGCTCTTACGATGGCTAAGTTGGATTGCGATGGTAGTGAGTTGGCTTGCTATGCGTTGATTATAGACTATGCGTTAATGGCCTAATATGCGTTGAACATTCAAGGGTTTGTGGACGCATATGGAGGATGAACTCATGGAGGATGTCATCCGGGCATGTGGCTTGTTAGGAAAATTCTTAAGCCTTAAGTAAAAGAGGTGGAAGCATAAGAAGACATACAAAGTTAAGGGCTATGCGTTAGTGAAAGAGAC